>NC_081522.1:40902347-41016735 GCF_030273125.1 Centropristis striata
AAAGACACAAAAATTACACAAATTGACCAACAAAAATACACAAAATGACCAAAAAATGACACAAAATGACCAAAAAATGACACAAAATGAACAAAAATGACACAAAAATGATACAAAATGACCAAAAAATGACACAAAATGAACAAAAAAGACACAATATTACCAAAAAAAGACGTAAAACTACAAATAAGCCCTGGTATAACAGTGAACCTTATGAACGTTATGTAGAATCACATGTGCAATATGTTTTAGAAACTCTAAACCAGTGAAAAGCTCCTACGGTGGTTTAATGCTGACAGACGACGGCTCTGTTGTTCAGCTCGGAGATGTTGTTTGTAACTGTGACAACTATGATTGACAACATGTCACTCTAACCGCCACTTTGTGTTTTATTATGTATTATGTATTCATTATGTCTTGGTTTGACGTTGTTTTATAGCAGGAGCTGCAGGATGTTTGTGTCCCCGCTCAGCCAGGAGGATGACATGCATTTATTATGATTACACAACTTGTGATCAATAACTCGTCAACAATGTTGCAACAACACAGAAAAACACCAGAAAGGTTCAACAACAGCCACAGCTGGTTAGCTTAGCTTAGCATAAAGACTACAACAGGACAAAAGGCCACAGGATTAAGTTGTTTCTATCCAAATGTGAATCAAGAAGCCGTTATTGTCATTGCACGGGAGAATCAGTGTTCATAGGAATGAACAGAGACATAAATCTCTAATTTTACAGGTATTCTGTCCGTTGGATTACTTTGTTACTGTGTAATCTATTACTTTAAAGTTTAGCTGCTGATTGAACTTCCTGTCGTCTCAGAGTCAGATTTAGAAACGGAGCTTCTGTCCAAACAGTTTGGATCTGGCTGCAGTGACTCATTAGTTAATCGATAAATGTCTGTAGCCTTTAAATCTCCTCATTCACACACTGGACAGTTTAAGCTCCTGCCCACCTCCTCCTCTCTCCTCCTCCTCCACCTCCTCCTCCACCTCCTCCTCTCTCCTCCTCCTCCTCCTCCTCCTCTCTCCTCCTCCTCTCTCCTCCTCTCTCCTCCTCGTCTCCTTCACATCCTGAGACTGATGAGACTTTATCCTGAACATCCAGTCAGTTAGACAGACACTAAGAGCTCTCCCTGTCTTGTATTCCTCCTCCTCCTCCTCCTCCTCCTCCTCCTTCTCTCCTCTCCTCCTCCTCCTCCTCCTCTTGTTCATCTGATAAATGAGTTTTAATGAGTTTGACACCAGGTGAAGGAACGTCCATCCAGTTGTGGAAACAAACACCAAAAGGATTAAAACAAGATTTATGGATTAAATAAGTGAAAAAACATTATTTTACACTCCTCTTCTCCTCCATTCCTCCTCCTCTCTCCTGCTCCTTCCTTCTTCCTCCTCTCCTCCTCCTCCTCCTCCTCCTCCTCTCTTCTCCCCTTCTCCAATCCTCCTCCTCCTCCCCTCCTTCCTTCATTCCTCCTCCTTCTCTCTTCTCCTCCTTCCTTCCTTCCTTCCTCCCTCCTCCTTCTTCCTTTCTCGTCCTCCTCCACTCCTCCTCTCTCCTCCTCTCCTCCTCCTCCTCTCTTCTCCTCCTTTCTTCCTTCCTCCTCTCTCTCCTCCTCCTTCCTCCTTCCTTCCTCCTCTCCTCCTCCTCTTCGATCCTCCTCTCTTCTCCCCTTCTCCAATCCTCCTCCTTCTCTCTTCTCCTCCTTCCTTCCTTCCTCCTCCTCTCCTCCTTCCTTCCTTCCTTCCTCCCTCCTCCTTCTTCCTTTCTCGTCCTCCTCCTCTCCTCTCTCCTCTCCTCCTCCTTCTCTCCTCTCCTCCTCTTCCTCTCCTCTCCCTCTCCCCTCCTCTCCTCCTCCTCCTCCTCCTCCTCCTGATACTCTGATGTTTGTTGAGCTTCAATCAGACAGTTTCTCCTCAGCTCTTCACAAACTGCACAGAGAGCTTCACCTGGTCTCCTCCTCCTCCTCCTCCTCCTCCTCCTCCTCCTCCTCCTCCTTCTCTCCTCCTCTCCTCCTCTCCTCCCCCCCCCCCCCCTCCTCCTCCTCCTCCTCCTCTCCTCCTCCTCCGGTCAAAGGAGGAGAGAAAATATTTAACCGGCAGATTTTTGTAGACAAATCATTTTCTGTTTGTTCAGCTCGTTGTTTAAGTTTCTCTCGACTGAATAATGAGAGTTGAAGGAGAACAAACACTCTCCAGACATCACTACAGTAGAGCTCCACCTGCTCTGTTTTCTAGTCAACAAGTCTGGATTATCTGGAGCTTTTAGCTTTTAGAGACTCCACAGGGTTAAATTGGTTTTGCAAACCATGATGCAGAGGAAAAAAAAGGCATTTGTCTTTCATGACTGCTGATTTTCTGTTTGTGTTTCCTTTGACAGCCTCATTACTGTTCTGGAAAATTCTATTTCACAAATTTTCACAAGCTCTGCTCCAGTACATTATTCACCAGCCACTTAACGCTCATCACAGCCTGTTCTGCAGGCTGACATTGTGACAAGATATTCATTTCATGCATATCTCGGTAATTAAAGCGTCTCCCACACAGACGCTGTGTTCGCTGAGGGAAGACGCTCGTTTCAGCCTTTATGAGGAACGTTATCAGACACACAAGTCCTGCAGCAGCACAGAGATAAATCTGAGGAGGCTGAAGAAGATGTCACGTCAGGAGGAAAAGCTTTTATGCAAATGTTCACCTTTCCCTTCCAGGCAGTCTGTTTAACCCTGTGGAGCTCCAAAAGACTTGTTGCCTCCATCAGAGTATAAAACAAAGCAGCGTGGAGCCCTACTGTACATTTACCTCTAAAGTTCTGGCTGTAAACTCCATGAGGCCAGTTTCAGTTTGATGATGATATACCAAGTAAAATTGGAGACAAGCTCAAATAGATTTAGTATCAAATGATAGAACTGGATGGAACCCTCTTATATGGTAGATTTGACACCTTTGGTCACATTTGACACATTTAAAATTCTTTATTGAGCATGATAGTGTTTTGGAAGTAAAAAAAAGATTCAAAATCACATTTTATGTTGGACTAAAGGACTAAAAAAGACACAACATGACAAAAAAAGTCACAGAATTACCAAAAAAGACAAAATGACCAAAAAAAGAAACAAAATGACCAAAAAACCCAAACAATATGACCAAAAAAGACACAAAATGACCCAAAAACACACAAAAAAGACACAAAATAACCAAAAAAGAAACAAAATGACCAAAAAAAGACAAAACATGACCAAAAAAGACACAAAATGACCAAAAAAAGAAACAAAATGACCCAAAAAGACACAAAAAAGACACAAAAAAACAAAAAAGAAACAAAAAAAGAAACAAAATGACCAAAAAAAGAAACAAAATTACCAAAAAGACACAAAATAACTAAAAAAGACACAACAAAAAACACACTATGACCAAAACAGACACAAAAAAACACACAAAATGACTTAAAATACCCAAAATGACCAACATTGTTCCGCTAAACACACAAGACCCAACAAAAAAAAATGGAGTCCCACTAGAATAAAAACCAGAGTTGATGACAGGATCACACACAATCACAAGATCACATTTATGTTGGTTTTTCTTTGTTTCTTTTTGGTTCTAAATGTTGATCCAGTAAGTCAGAATAAAAAATATATTATTATTATCAGGTCATATAGGTGAAAAAATATACCAACATGGTATTTAAACATGCTCCACTTCTGTAGATTTTCAGCTCAATCATTTCCCCTTTTCTCTCTGTTTGATACTATTTTCAGCCTCTTTACACCATCTGAGACATATTTTCAGTTTAATATGTTAGATGGTGACAGGGGTAATGAGAAAGAGGAGAACAAACAGAAAAGGTCACGAGCTGCAGAATGAAGCGAGGGAGGCTGAAACTCATCTGATCGCTCTAAAAAACGAAACAATTTCTTCAATTTTCTTCACAAAACACATATGTAGACGTTCAGGAAGAACTGAGGACGCTTAAAGTGAAGTCGGTTCACTGATAAAAACTACGGTTCGGCCAAAAATGCTTTCTGTTCGGGGGGAACTTTCAGCTGTTTCTCTCTCTCTCTCTCTCTCTCTTAGTGGTGTCAAATATCACAGAGGGAGAGAAAAATTTGTCAAAAAAGAAATTATTCGGCAGAAACACGCCAAAAAATCACCCCATTGTTACCCTATGGAGAGGCTAGAGTGGATGATGTCATCGCTAGAGTGGAGAGGGAGAGAAACATTTGTCGAAAAATAAATTTGGAAACTGCACTTTAATGTGTTCGATGGTGACAGGCATTTTGTGTCTTTTTTCAGTCTTTTTTTTCATTTTTTAGTCATTTTGTGTTTTTTTAGTCACATTGTCTCTATTTTAGTCATTGTGTGTCTTTTTGTGTCTTTGTTTAGTCATTTTGTTTCTTTTTTAGTCATCGTGTGTCTTTTTGTGTCTTTTTTTAGTCATTTTGTGTCTTTTTTTAGTCATTTTGTGTCTTTTTTTTGTCATTTTGTGTCTTTTTAGTCATTTTGTGTCTTTTTTTAGTCATTTTGTGTCTTTTGTTGTCATCGTGTGTCTTTTTGTGTCTTTTTTTAGTCATTTTGTGTCTTTTTAGTCATTTTGTGTCTTTTTTAGTCATCATGTGTCTTTTTAGTCATTTTGTGTCTTTTTTAGTCATCGTGTCTTTTTGTGTCTTTTTTTAGTCATTTTGTGTCTTTTTAGTCATTTTGTGTCTTTTTGTGTCTTTTTTTTGTCATTTTGTGTCTTTTTTAGTCATCGTGTGTCTTTTTGTGTCTTTTTTTAGTCTTTTTGTGTCTTTTTAGTCATTTTGTGTCTTTTTTAGTCATCGTGTGTCTTTTTTTAGTCATTTTGTGTCTTTTTAGTCATCGTGTGTCATTTTGTGTCTTTTTTTAGTCTTTTTGTGTCTTTTTAGTCATTTTGTGTCTTTTTTAGTCATCGTGTGTCTTTTTTTAGTCATTTTGTGTCTTTTTAGTCATCGTGTGTATTTTTTTTTGTCAATTTGTGTCTTTTTTAGTCATAGTGTGTCTTTTTTTGTCATTTTGTGTCTTTTTTTAGTCACTTTGTCTCTATTTTTGTCATTGTGTGTCTTTTTGTGTCTTTTTTTTGTCATTTTGTGTCTTTTTTTAGTCCTTTAGTCCATCATAAAATGTGATTTTGAATCTTTTTTTTTACTTTCAAAACACTATCATGCTCAATAAAGAATAAAATTAAATGTTGCAAATGTAAATAATAAAATAAATACATTTGGAAACTGCGCTTTAATGTGTTAGATGGCGACAGGGTAAATGAGACAGAGAGGAGAAGAACAAAGAGAAAAGGTCACGAGCTGCAGAATGAAGCGAGGATCCACCTGGAGGCTGAAAGTCATCAAATTTAATTTAAATAGACGCGTTTGGAAGATAATGGCTGGTGTGGATGAAGCTGAGTCGTCAGTGGAGATATGAGGATGATGCGAGTATCCAGTTGAGATAATGCATAGTAGAGGCATTAAGAGTTAAATGTGTCGATATCTGTTGTAGCCACCAGCCGACTGAATCACATCACAAGTTCCCAATAATCCAATAATCACAGAGTGAAACCAACCTCCAGGAAATCTGTCAGCGTGTTGGTCAGCGAGCAGAGAAGCTGCAGCAGATCGTCTGTGGAGAGTTTCAGCAGCAGCAGCGATGTGCTCGTCCTTGTTGCACATTCTGCAGGAGTTACACTGAAAAAAAGGTCTAAAACCAGATCAAACAGTAAATCTGAGGGAAATGATCTTGCTGCATGGACAGATAATTTACCTTGACAAGATTTATTAAATTAAGATTATTAAATCTAGAAATAAGCATGTTGAACACTTTAAATAATAAATTAACTCTTAATACCAGATAAATTAAAGCTGCCAGCAGTGATGAACTGGCCCGAGCAGAGTGACCTGATGATTATTTGGTTCTTACCAAGATAAAAATAAAACTTTAGATTTAGAAGTGTTAGATCATTGATCTTGTTTTAAGTGTTTAGCATGCTTATTTCTAGATTTAATGAAAAACGGAAAAAAAGTCATAAAAACAGAAAAAAAAAATCTGAAAAACAGGAAAAAATTGAGTCAGAAAAAACTGAAAAAATTACTCTTGAAAAAAAAGACAGAAAAACAGAAAAAATACTCTGAAAAAAAGAAAAAAAATCTCAGTAAAACAAAAAAAATAGTAAGAAAAAAAAGGTTAAAAAAATAGTTTGAAAAACAGGAAGAAAATTACCATGGAAACCAGAAAAATAGTCAGAAAAACAGAAAAAACATTGTCCAAAAACTGAAATGAACTGGTAAAACCAGATAAATGAAAGCCAAAAAGAACCAAAAAAAAGACACAAAATTTTTGTACCAAAAAGAACACAGAAAAAGACACAAAATGACCAAAAAAGAAACAAAATGACTAAAAAGATCACAGAAAAAGACACAAAATGACTAAAAAAAGACACAAAATGACCAAAAAAGAAAACATTACCAAAAAGAACACAGAAAAAGACACAAAATGACCAAAAAGTAAACAAAATGACCAAAAAGAGCACAGAAAAAGACACAAAATGACCAAAAAAGAAAACATTACCAAAAAGAACACAGAAAAAGACACAAAATGACCAAAATAAGTCACAAAATAACTAAAAAATACACAAAATACCTCTAGGAGAGGTTACCGCTAGTCGAGGTTACCGCTAGGTGAGGTTACAGCTAGTCAAGGTTACAGCTAGTCAAGGTTACCGCTAGGTGAGGTTACAGCTAGTCAAGGTTACAGCTAGGTGAGGTTACCGCTAGGTGAGGTTCCCGCTAGATGAGGTTACCTCTAGGTGAGGTTACCTCTAGGTGAGGTTGCCGCTAGGTGAGGTTACCTCTATGTGAGGTTACCGCTAGGTGAGGTTACCTCTAGGTGAGGTTACCTCTATGTGAGGTTACCGCTAGGTGAGGTTACCTCTAGGTGAGGTTACCGCTAGTTGAGGTTACCGCTAGGTGAGGTTATCGCTAGGTGAGGTTACCTCTAGGTGAGGTTACCACTAGGTGAGGTTACCTCTAGGTGAGGTTACCACTAGGTGAGGTTACCTTTAGGTGAGGTTACCGCTAGGTGAGGTTACCACTAGGTGAGGTTACCTCTAGGTGAGGTTACCGCTAGGTGAGGTTACCACTAGGTGAGGTTACCTCTAGGTGAGGTTACCGCTAGGTGAGGTTACCGCTAGGTGAGGTTATCGCTAGGTGAGGTTACCTCTAGGTGAGGTTACCACTAGGTGAGGTTACCTCTAGGTGAGGTTACCACTAGGTGAGGTTACCTTTAGGTGAGGTTACCGCTAGGTGAGGTTACCGCTAGGTGAGGCTACCGCTAGGTGAGGTTACCTCTAGGTGAGGTTACCGCTAGGTGAGGTTACCTCTAGGTGAGGTTACCGCTAGGTGAGGTTACAGCTAGTAAGGTTACCTCTAGGTGAGGTTACCACTAGGTGAGTTTACCGCTAGGTGAGGTTACCGCTAGGTGAGGTTACCGCTAGGTGAGGTTACCAGTAGGTGAGGTTACCACTAGGTGAGGTTACCGCTAGGTGAGGTTACCGCTAGGTGAGGTTACCGCTAGGTGAGGTTACCAGTAGGTGAGGTTACCTCTAGGTGAGGTTACCTCTAGGTGAGGTTACCGCTAGGTGAGGTTACCACTAGGTGAGGTTACCACTAGGTGAGGTTACCTGTGTATACTGCAGGAGGGATGTTACACATGTCCTTATTTTTGTGATATAGCCTTTATTTTTAAACTTTCCTATAGTGATTTTTCTATTTAAATAAATGAATAAACGTTTAATGTAGCCCTTATGTAGTTGTTTTTGTCCCACTAATGAATTAAATGCTGACTCATCTATATTTAACACATTAGATTTATTACAAATCCCTTAAAATCAAGAAGGCTTCGCGACCCCCCTGTGGATCTTTGGCGCCCCCCTGGGGGGGTCGGGCCCCTCCTGTTGGGAATCACTGTGCTAAATGACTAAATGTAAATGTAAAACGGCGGTTACATCTCCAAAAGATGACAAAGCTCGACCCAAACTAAGTGAATCTCAGCAACAGTTTCTGCACGGTGAGCCTTTAAACCAACAACTAGAAACCGACTGACTGATTAAGGCTCAAACGAAGCGACTCCACCAGGCTGCAGCCAGAGTTTCCTGCTTGTTTTCTAATGTTTTTCTATTTCAGGATTCAGTTTGTTAGTGTTTTACCACCTGATCAGCCCACGCTGCCTCCATGTTACTCACTAGATCTGTCTCCTCCTCATCTTCCTCCTCCTCCTCCTCCTCTGGACCTCCTCTTGCCCCCCCCTCCTCCTCCCAGAGACCCCCATGCTTTGCTAATGGCACATCAGCAGCAGCTGTCAGCGTCCCTGCACTGCGTCAGCCACTTTAATTGGCTGCGCGACCACAACGCTCTGCAAAACGCTCAGCAGAATTGAGTCGACAACCCCCCCCCCCCACAGCCTTTTTCTATATCATTAGTGTAATGCTCCCATGGGGGGGGGGGGGGCTGGAGGAGGAGTGAGTCACATCCAGCTTCGTCACTTTCTTATTTTTATTTTGCGGAGGAAGAGAGGGTCTCAGTGGAAACAACAGCCCCTTCCCTGCTGCTATTTTTAAAGAAACAAACCATGAATTGATTTGTTATTGTGAACTAAACATGAAGAATCACTGGAGGAATCAGCAACATGTTTCTGTTCTGTTAGCATCACTTCTCACGGCCCCAAAATCCACATTTTCAGCTTTCAGGCATGTCCAAAGTGTCTCATAAAAGGCCATGTGGCTGCAGCTTTTGGTTCCAACCAATCAAGAGCATGTCTGCCTGGACCAATCAGCTGTTTGAACCCTGAGATCAGCTGATTAAATGACTCTTGCCTGTTGTGCTTCTGCTTTGTTGGAAGGAAAACCTGCAGCCACATGGCCCTTTATGGTAGCAGTTCTCAACCTTTTTGAGTCGCGACCCCAATCTAACATGCATGTTGTCCACTGAACACAATCTCACAGTTCAGATCATACAAACTCGAATTTTGGACAAATAATGAAGCACAAAATTACCCAAAAAAGAAACAAAATGACCAAAAAAAGTCACAAAATGTTTAAAAAAAGACACAAAATGACCAAAAAAAGAAACAAAATCGCCAAAAAAGAAACAAAATTGCCAAAAAAGACACAAAATGACAAAAAAGACACAAAATTGCCAAAAAAGACTAGCCTGGGTATACCCAGACTGCCTTGCGCGCTCAAATTTAATTTCGAACCTCCAGACGGTCTGGCAACCAAGCCAGTTTCTTAGCCCTGTTTTAGGGATCCAATCACAGAGCGGGGAGGGACGGTGAGACGATGACGCGTACTACTCGGCACTTGGAAGTTTTACGGATCCAACATGGCTGCTGCAGCCGCGAAACTCTCTTTAGCTGCAGACGGTGTTTTAAATAGTTTAGAGCGAAAGTTCTCTCTCTGGGGGCTCCGCTGAGATCACCGGCGTTATGGTAGCGGGGCTATTAGCGTCGCTAGCGGCTATTAGCGCCGCTAGCGGCTAATAGCTATTAGCCGCTAATAGCTATTAGCGTCGCTGGCGGCTAATAGCCCCACTACCGCGGACAGCGGAGCCCCCAGAGACCCCCAGCAGCTTGTTTATTGCCCATAAAATCAGTGGATGTGTGGCTGAATGACATGAGGGGGAATAAAGCGTGAAAATAAATAATCTTGCAGAAAGCGAGAACTCAAGAAGCAAAGCAGCAGCAACACTCTCTCACAGACACACACACAACAAACATCCATCTCTGTTGCTCTACTACGTCATCTGGTATAACTGATCTGATTGGCTAAGAGCTACCTACAGACGCTTTGATAGACATTCTAAGCGTCCAATAAACGGCTCCGGAGGATCGTAAACCACACCTCCTCTACGGAGAAATGAACGGCTGGTTTCCAGACCAGGAGATCTGGTCTGGTGTTAGCCAGGCTAAAAAAGACACAAATTGACCACAAAATGACCAAAAAAAGACACAAAATTGCCAAAAAAGACACAAAATGACAAAAAAAAAAATACACAAAATGACTATAAAAAGACATTAAATGACCAAAAAGACTAAAACTCATGAACACATGAACACAGTGGAGACAGAGCTGACTAACAAAATGATTTGTTGACCCCCAGAAATCATCTCGCGACCCCAATTGGGGTTGGGACCCCCAGGTTGAGAACAGCTACTTTATGGAATAATTTCAGCCACATTACTGAAGATGCTTCAGCAGTGAAACACACTCTGTATTATGATTTCAGACTTTGTTTTTCCAGATGTATTGTCATGTTTCCTGTGCAGGAGGCTCTCCGTGCTGACAGATCTCATGATGCATGTTTCCATCTGTGGGACACTTTGTGCTCCAGGATATTAACTTCAGGATTCATTTTTAAATTATTTTATTTGCTTTTAAGCCCAGAGGGGAACGAATGTTTGCAGCTCCAAAACTTTGGAATGAATTTCTGCTGCACATTATTCAGGCCTCCTCATGTTAAAGCTCTTCTTAAAACCTCCTCCTCTCTTTGGCTTTAGACACCACGTAGAGGGTTGATTTCAGGATTTTATGTGTTTACATGCATATTTTATTTTATGGAGGCAGTGCATTTTTATTTATTTTGTTATTTTATTCTATTTTTATTTTATCTTATTGTATTTTATTGTTTTATTGTCTACTTATGTTTTTTTTATTGTGCTTTTATTGTGTTATCTATTTATTGTTGTGCAGCACTTTCAAAATCTTGTCTTTGCTTAAAACGTGCTGTATAAATATGATAAGATTGGATTTAAATGCTGATCGGTTCAATTTATTCATTAATTTTCCACAGAAACCAGAGGAGACCCATGGCCAGCATTTGCATGTTTTGGTATTATTCATATTGTTTTGTCATTGTTCTTTTTGTTTGTGCTGTTAAATAAAAGAATAAGTGTTGTTGTGACCCTTTCCTGTCAGGACTCGGTAGCTTCATGTGGTTGTTTACATGTTTTCTGGGACTCTTTGTGTCGGAGGAAATAACTTCAGAGCGAGAGCAGTTTTTAAAACATACCAAGAAAGAAAATGTTTGTATTTTATTCTGCAGAGGGGAATTTATTTTAGAGGAAAAGCAGAATATCTAAAGCTGCTGCTGGATGAACTCTGATGACTCAAAAAATAAGTTTAATTTACGGTGAAATCCCGTCAGCTGTGCTTGCCAGAATTTCACCGTAAAGAAATTACAGTGAGTGTGTTTTCTACTGTAAATTTAAATGTAAATATCAGCAAAAACTGTAATTTAGACTGAATATTCCCGTTATGTTTAGGGTAATTGTGACATGATGGTATTTCTCCTTTAATTTTACTTGAAAATGTTGATATTTTTACAGTAAAACTGTGTGATTTCAGAAGTTTTGTACTATTCCTTGATTCACGGTAATCAAAAGTGCCTATTATGGTGATATGCAATTTTTGACAGTGTTTTTTACATTATACATGTATATTGTTTGTGTGTTTGCAGGCTGGCTGCAGCACCATGTCCTCCGCTCAGAGTGGAGATATATCAGGCTACCATCTGAGCGGTGAGTTCCTCTTCATCTGTGATGTATCCACACTGTCTTTAACCCTCTAAAGTCTCCAGAAGCTCCCAATAATCCAGACTTGTTGCCTCCATCAGAGTATAAAACAAAGCAGCGTGGAGCCCTACTGTACATTTACCTCTAAAGTTCTGGCTGTAAACTCCATGAGGCCAGTTTCAGTTTGATGATGATATACCAAGTAAAACTGGAGACAAGCTCAAATAGATTTAGTATCAAATGATAGAACTGGATGGAACCCTCTTATATGGTAGATTTGACACCTTTGGTCACATTTGACACATTTAACATTCTTTATTGAGCATGATAGTGTTTTGAAAGTTAAAAAAAGGTTAAAAATCACATTTTATGTTGGACTAAAGGACTAAAAAAGACACAAAATGACCAAAAAAAGACACAAAATGACCAAAAAAAGACACAAAATGACCAAAAAAGACACAAAATGAATAAAAAAAGACACAAAATGAATAAAAAAAGACACAAAATGACCAAAGAAAGACACAAAATTACCAAAAAGGCACAAAATGACTAAAAAAAGACACAAAATGACTGAAAAAGAGACAAAATGACCAAAAAAAGACACAAAATGACAAAAAAAGACACAAAAAGATACAAAATGACAAAAAAAAGACAAAATGACCAAAAAACACACAAAATGACAAAAAAAGACACAAAAAGATACAAAATGACAAAAAAAAGACAAAATGACCAAAAAAGACACAAAATGACTAAAAAAAGACACAAAATGAATAAAAAAGACACAAAATGACAAAAAAAGACACAAAATGACTGAAAAAGAGACAAAATGACCAAAAAAGACACAAAATGACAAAAAAAGATACAAAATGACAAAAAAAAAGACAAAATGAATAAAAAAGACACAAAATTACCAAAAAAAGACACAAAATGACCCAAAAAGACACAAAATGACAAAAAAAAGACACAAAATGACTATAAAAAGACACAAAATGACAAAAAAAAGACACAAAATGACTATAAAAAGACACAAAATGACCAAAAAGACTTTAACTCATGAACACATGAACGTCCTGCTGCTCCAGCCTCGTTATTAGATGTTTGGTCCCACTCTGACTCCTTGTATAATTGTCTTTCCTCTGGTGTTAAAGAAGAAGAGATAAATCTGTCAGATTCTCCTACAGCGCCTCATCATCCTCCTCTCTAATGCAACATGACGTTTAATTCACAGCCACGTTTCAATTTGTGTGCCGTTTTGTCCCAAACTTATTTTTCTGATTAACATAAATCTTTGTGCGTCCCTGATGACAGTGAGCGGCTGTTAAAACTCCCACTGCTGCTGAAATAAAAGACTCTCTGAACTCTTCCTTTCTCCAAAACTTCCTCCAGCGATCACATAAAAAACTCAGGAACAGGAATGTGATCTTCTTCTGAGCTTGGAGAAAAATGACGACCAGAGTCAGAGTCAAACTCAAATTACCTGCATGGGGCCGCTGGAGGCAGTATCAAAATGACCAAAAAAAGACTCAAAATGACAAAACGAGACATAAAAAAAAAAAAGACACAAAATGACGAAAAAAGACATAAAATAACCCAAAAAGACACAGAATGACAAAAAAAGGACAAAAAAAGGACTCAAAACAACAATAAAAAAGACAAAATGACCAGAAAAGACACAAAATGACTATAAAAAGACTCAAAATTACAAAAAAAAGACTCAAAATTACTTAAAAAAGGCACAAAATGACCAAAAAAAGACACAAAATGACCAATAAAAGACTCTAAATTACTAAAAAAAAAGACACAAAATGACCAAAAAAAGACACAAAATGACCAAAAAAGACTCAAAACTACTTAAAAAAGACAGAATTGCCAAAAAAGACACAAAATTATTTAAAAAAGACACAAAATTACAAAAAAGACACAAAATGACTGAAAAAAAAATGCAAATTACTAAAAAAAAGACACAAAATGACAAAAAAAAGACACAAAATTACTAAAAAAGACACAAAATGACAGAAAAAAACCTAAACTACTTAAAAAAGACACAGAATTGCCAAAAAAAGACACAAAATTATTTTAAAAAGACACAAAATTACAAAAAAAGACTCAAAATGACTGAAAAAAATGCAAATTACTAAAAAAAAAGACACAAAATGACCAAAAAAACCCCAAACTATTTAAAAAAGACACAAAATGACCAAAAAAAGACACAAAATTGCCCCGTGGCCCTAATAAAAGTAATGAAATATACAATATATTAGTATATTAGTGTAATTCTCCTGTGTGATCACCTGTAGATCCATTTGAGAACAAACCTGTTGGTGCTCCATCACAAAACTAGTTTCAGGTCTCTGGTCCAGACTGACCTGCTGACCTGTGTGTCTCTGTGTGTGTGTGTGTGTGTGTGTGTGTGTGTGTGTGTGTGTGTGTGTGTGTGTGTGTGTGTGTGTGTCCAGTGGTGCGGGACCCCCCCGGCTGGGAGGTGGGCCTCTACCTGGTGGGCTTCCTGCTGCTGCTGGCCGTGGCCGGCCTCAACATCTGGAAGCTCTGGAAGTCTGGGACCTTCCCCGCTCCGTCCCCCTTCCCCAACTTCGACTACCGGTACCTGCAGGAGAAATATGGGACGTCCTTCTCAGAAGTCAGACAGAAGGTACGTTCATACAGAAACAAACATCTCAGCCCCAATAAGTTTATTAATCATAAAACCAGATAGATGAAATAGATTTCATATCAACCAAAAAGGTTTACGGATGGAAAAAGTTGACAAAGAGGAAAACGAAGGACATTTTACTATAATTTTAGTTAGTTTTGTAACCACAAAATACGGTTTCAGTTAGTTATCATTTTTTGTTGTTTTTATTTTTATTTCAGTTAAATTAAAATGTTTCTTAAATTTTTGTAATGGGGTATTTGTCGGGTGCCAGATTCAAAAAGGTCACAATAAATGTTGCCTATTTGTCATTTTTTTCTTGTAAATTTGTCACTTTTTCTCGTTACTTTGTCACATTTTTTTGTTAATTTGTCACTTTATTCTTGTAAATTTGTCACTTTTCTCATTAATTTGTCACTTTCTTCTTACAAATTTGTCACTTTTTTCTTGTAAATTTGTCATTTTTTGCTCGTAAATTCGGCAATGTTTTCCTGTAAATTCCTCACTTTTTTCTTACGAATTTGTCACTTTTTGCTCGTAAATTTGAGAATTTTTTTAATTAATTTTACTTTAGTTTTTATTAGTTGTAGTTGTTTTGTAATGGGGTATTTGTTGGGTGCCAGATTCAAAAAAGTCCCAATAAATGTTTCCTTTATTTCCTTTGTCTGATCCATCTCAGCCCCAATAACGTTTTTTTTCTTGTAAATTTGAGATTTTTTTGATTAGTTTTGGTGTTACCACAAAATACAGTTTCAGTTAGTTATGTTACGTTTTTTTAAACTCTTGTTTTTATTTTTATTTCAGTTAAACGGAAATGTTTTTTCAATTCTAGCTTTCGTTATTTCGTTAACTATAATAACCTATAATCTCCTGAACGTGTCTTTTCTTATTTTTATGTTTTCTATAATAACTTGTACATATTTTTTTTGTGTCTTTTCTCGCCGTGAATGCAGCGCGTGGCGGCCAACAACCACCGGCGGACGTCGACCACGTCGAGCCGTAAGCCCAGCCTGGCCCTGGGGGACACCCCGGACGGCTTCAGGGAGCTGGGCCAGCTGGAGCTGATGAGCCGGGAGCTGGACCCGACGGGCCTCCACCAGCTCAACCGCTCCATCTCCACCGACTCGCTCAGCTCCATCTCCTCCATCGCCAACAACTTCGGCCACGACTACACGGTGGGCCAGCTGGAGGTCACGCTGGAGTTCGAGGCGTCCCGCCACCCGGGCCACGGGACCGGGCTGCTCCACGTCACCCTGCACCAGGGCAAAGACCTGCTGGAGCGGGAGGAGGGGGACTACCCCGGCTGCTTCATCAGGGTCTCTCTGGGGCCCGAGGAGCTCAACGTGGGCGTCACCAGGGTAACCAGGCCCCTATGTTTGTCTTCACGTTAGAAAAAAAAAGACACAAATGACCAAAAAATGACACAAGTTACCAAAAAATGACACAAGTTACCAAAAAATGACACAAATTACCAAAAAATGATACAAATGACCATAAGAAGATACAAAATGACAAAAAAATGAGACAAAATGACAAAAAAAAGTCACAAATGACCATAAGAAGATACAAAATGTCCCACAAATGACAGAAAATGACAAAAAAATGACACAAAATGACCAAAAATTGACACAAAATGACTAAAAAAAGACACAAATGACAAAAAAAAGTCACAAATGACCATAAGAAGATACAAAATGTCCAAAAAATTACAGAAAATGACAAAAAAATGACACAAAATGTCCAAAAAATGACACAAAATGACTAAAATAGACAAAAAATGACACAAAATGACCAAAAAAGGACACAAAAAAGGACACAAAATTATTTAAAAAATGACACAAAATTATTTTAAAAAGACACAAAATTACCAGAAAAAAGTCACAAATGACCATAAGAAGATAAAATGATGTCAGACAAATTGACAAAAACATTTGACAAAATGACACAAAATGTCCAAAAAATGACAGAAAATGGCAAAAAAATGACACAAAATGACACAAAATGACCAAAAACAGGCACAAAATGATTTTAAAAAGACACAAAATTACCCAAAAAATATACAAAATTACACAGTTTTTTCATACAACATTTTTTAATACAAAACTTTGGACTTATTTCACTATTTTAAGACCATTTTTAGACATTTTATAGACAGAATCAATCAATTGATCTAGAAAATAATCTTTTTTAAAGGTTACAGTAAATTGTTTAAATCAGAAATACTTTATAGATATTATATATATTTTAGATAGATAGATAGATAGAAAGATAGATAGATAGATAGATAGATAGATAGATAGATAGATAGATCGATAGATAGATGGATAGATAGATAGATAGATAGATAGATAGATAGATAGATAGATAGATAGATAGATATGAGGAATTCTCCTGGATTACCTGTAAAACCAGTTCAGAACAAATCTTTTGGTGCTTCAGGAGTCAAAATGTTTCAAGTCTCAAGTTTAAGACTGATAAAGTCAAATGTGTTGATGTTATTGTGCATTTAAAGAAATAAAAGTAACGTGAAGCTTCGTTAGAACAGGAAGCTTCGTTCTCCATCTGCTGCACCTGCCACTGCCTCCTGCTCCACAGCTCACTGCCAGAAAACACACACACACACACTGATTCCTGCCTGGCTGTGAGTCATACACACACACACACACACACGCTGAGCTGTGTGTGTTGTGTTGTGTTGTGTTGTGCTGTGTTGTGTGTGTGTGTGTTGGTGGCTCCTGCTGGGTGATAATAATGGATTCAGAGCTTCAGTGGCTCTTTAATGTGGAGGAGGTGAAGACCAGAGAGATGCTGACATCAGCAGCTTCTCCCCTCCTTCACACACACACACACACACACACACACACACACACGCACACACGCACACACAGTGTTGTTGCCTCTTTCTTCCATTGTTTCTCCACGTCGGTGCAGACTGACTCATATTGTTCCGGCTGGCAGACAGAAACCACCTGATCCACTGGATTCTTTCTATCTTCATGTTTGCACAGCAGCAGCAGCAACAGCAGCAGCAGCAGCAACAGCAGCATTAGCAGCATTAGTAGCATTAGCAGCAATATTAGCAGCAACAGCATTAACAGCAGCAGCAGCATTAGTAGCATTAGCAGCAATATTAGCAGCAACAGCATTAACAGCAGCAGCAGCATTAGCAGCATTAGTAGCATTAGCAGCAATATTAGCAGCAACAGCATTAACAGCAGCAGCAGCAACAGCAGCATTAGTAGCAGCAGCAGCAGCAGCAGCATTCGTAGCATTAGCAGCAATATTAGCAGCAGCAGCATTAACAGCAGCATTAGCAGCGGCAGCATTAGCAGCACCATTAGCAGCATTAGTAGCATTAGCAGCAATATTAGCAGCAACAGCAACAGCATTAACAGCAGCATTAGCAGCAGCATTAGCAGCATTAGTAGCATTAGCAGCAATATTAGCAGCAGCATTAGCAGCAGCTTTAGCAGCATTAGTAGCATTAGCAGCATTATTAGCAGCAACAGCTTTAACAGCAGCAGCAGCATTAGCAGCATTAGTAGCATTAGCAGCAATATTAGCAGCAGCAGCAACAGCATTAACAGCAGCAGCAGCAGCATTAGCAGCAGCACCATTAGCAGCATTAGTAGCATTAGCAGCAAAATTAGCAGCAGCATTAGCAGCAGCAGCATTAACAACAGCAGCAGCAGCAGCAGCAATATTAGCAGCAGCAATATTAGCAGCATTAGCGGAAGCAATATTAGCAGCAGCAGTATTAGCAGCAGCAGTAGCAGCAGCAATATTAGCAGCATTAGCAGCATTAGCATTAGCATTAGTCTGCAGCAGCAGCAATATTAGAGTCTGCAGATAATGTTTCTGTGTTCTGTGTATATATTCTGCTTTGCTGTGATTCCTGTAGATGTTATATATATATATATATATATTCACCCTGTGTGAAAAGGAGTTATTATTACATCCTCTCTCTCTCTTTCTCTCTCTCTCTCTCTCTCTCTCTCTCTCTCTCTCTCTCTCTCTCTCTCAGTCACTAGTTGCCTGGTAACTTCTGTCTTCTTCTCTCCGACTGCCAAGAAAATAAATCAGATATTGACGATAATAATCTGAATCCTCTCAGGTTTTCTGATTGAATGATAACAGAGAAAATGTTGTTTGAAGGAAATGAAATGAATAATAAAAAGCAATAAGTTGAGCTTCCATTTAAAAGGTCAGGTTGTTGAAGCTTTAAAGAGATGATGACTGATCAGGAATCAGATTAAATATATACAGATCGGTTTAAATAAAACTCAGACAGCACAAACTATCATGACACCCACAGTCAGGATCAACTGTTTGAATAAATGCATCAAAATAAAGGTGATTAACACTATAAAATCCAGCAGAAGATGATAATTATTATACACTTAACAACTGGCTCAGTCTGTTCTTAATGCAGACGCCGTGAGAAATTAATTGAATTTGCTTGAAAAAGCAAAATATATGTTATTAACCGGGATTGTTAGTCAGGAGGCGGAGCTAAATAAAGGGATTATTAGTCAGGAGGCGGAGCTAAATAAAGGGGACACGCCAGACAAAAGCACCACATTTGTTCCACATGCTCTCTATCACCATGAGTTTAAATTTTTGGTTCGAGCCACTTCATCAAGATTGTGGATCGGACTTGGCAGCCATATAAAGTCTATGAGAACCAATATATCTTCTAAGCCACTCAGAAGGTCAATCTTAGTGTCAAAATCTACATTTTCTGGGTCAAAGAATCATTTAAAACTGTTGAGAACATCACTAGATGATTGTTTGATCCAATAGATATGTTGTAAATATTCTCATGTCATGTTTCCAGCCTCTCCTGTCCTCTCCTCTCAGCTCTGTGTAAACAGATTCTCTGTGAATATTTCTCACGTGGTTGACAAAATTATCAATAAAGACACAAAATTACAAAAAAAAAAAAAAAAAAAAAAAAAATACACAAAATTACCAAAAATGATAAAAAAAGATGACAAAAAGTTACAAAAAAGACACAAAGTTACCAAAAAATTACAAAAAGACACAAAATTACCAAAAAAATACACAAAATTACCAAAAATTACAAAAAAAGACAAGAAAATTCCAAAACATGACGTAAAATTACCAAAAGTATTATATAATATAATATAATATTAAATATTATAAAAGATACATATTGAAGTATTGTCATGTGTGTATGTGTAAACAGATTCTCAGTGAATATTTGTCACGTATATACATATATTTAATGTTTTTAACAGGATCTGGTTAGTTTATTTTAATGACACATGGAGAATAAAGAGATTCTTGCTGGTTACTGTCTTTTGATGCGTTCAGGGACCGTGGGAGAGTTGGAACCCTGATGAAAGCGCCTGTTGTTTCCCTGCTGCAGGTCCAGGCAAACGCCTTCACGGTGATGTTTGACGAGCACTTCTCCATCCCCGTGGACTCGTCCTCGCTGGAGGAGGTCAGCCTGCGCTGCGCTGCGTTCGGGATCGACGCCGAGGAGAGAAACATCAGCGCCGGCGTGGCGGATCTGAAGCTGTCGGACCTGGACCTGACCATCCGCCCCTTCAACGCCTGGCTCTACCTGCAGGACGTCAACAAGGTGACACACTAGTCTTTATAATATCTACAAACACACAGGGGTTTATTTTATTATTATTATTTATTTATTTTAAAAACTTTATTGAGAAGTTCCAAATACAGTCAGAACATTCATGTCGGATAGAATTTGAAAGATGTTTTTTTCGTCGTTTTGTGTCTTTTTTTTGTAATTTTGTGTCTTTTTTTCGTCATGTTGTCTCTTTTAGTTATTTTGTGTCTTTTTTTAGTAATTTTGTCTCTTTTTTGGTCATTTTGTGTCTTTTTTGGTCATTTTGTGTCTTTTTTTGTAATTTTGTGTCTTTTTTTCGTCATGTTGTCTCTTTTTTAGTTATTTTGTGTCTTTTTTTAGTAATTTTGTCTCTTTTTTGGTCATTTCGTCTTTTTTGCAATTCTGTATCTTTCTTTGTAATTTTGTGTCTTTTTAGTAATTTTGTGTCTTTTTTTTTCGTCATTTTGTGCCTTTTTTTGGTAATTTTCTCTCTCTTTTTAGTGATTTTGTGTCTTTTTTGGTCACATTGTGTCTTTTTTGTAATTTTCTGTCTTTTTTTTGGTCATTTTGTCTTTTTTGTCATTTTGTTCTTTTGGTCATTTTGTGTCTTTTTTTTAGTAATTTTGTGTCTTTTTTCGTCATTTTGTCTCTTTTTTTTTAGTAATTTTGTGTCTTTTTTAAGTCATTTTGTGTCTATTTTTAGTCATTTTGTGTCTTTTTTTGGTCATTCTGTGTCTTTTTTTAGTAATTTTGTGTGATTGATGATTCACAAATGCAGAGTCACACTTCACAAACAGAATTTTCTGTTTTACAAATGCCTTTTTTGTTTTTACAAATGGAAAATTGTGTATTTACAAATACACAATATATTTACACATACACACATATTTGTAAAAACCAAAATACAAGTTAAAAATTACAAATTTGTATCTGTGCATAGTAAAACAGGTGTTTAAATCAAGGACTATTAGTAGATCATCCTCTGTGTGTTTACAGATATTAATGAGACTGATTTCAGCCCATAAGAGTCAGAATGTTGGTGTGTGACGCCCCCTGGTGGACACGCAGCGCAACTACAGCTCACATTCAACACAGAAATATAATATATAACATTATTATTATATGATAAAAAAAAAGTGTTTTACAATTCTGATCCTGGTGTTTTATGCTTCTATACCAGTGAACCATTCACTGTAAATAATCTACAGTTATTTCTGTTTTATTCACAGTTCATCACTGTGTTTGATTAAACACTTTCATCTAATATTCTCGATATTAAAAAAATGGTTAAATTTAGCACCAAATGTGTTGAACGAATGGTGTCAACCCCCAAAGTTGCTGCAACAACTTATGGGATATTACTCATAATTCTTGCAGAAATCTCCAAAATTCTATTTCTATTTGGAGGGTTTTTTGACCTTTTTTATCCATTCTTGACTAAAAAAAATAGCGAATTTAGCATCAAATGGTATTAGCTAAAGATCGCTGCAGTGACTTATGAAACATAACTTGTAATTCTTGCAAAAAATATCAAAAATGTCTCAACTTCAAATGTTTAATGTCAAAAGAACTGCACAAAATACACAAATCTACTAAATGTCAAAAGTTTCTGGAACCAGATCACAGTGGGATTTTTCTCTGCTGCTGTCTGAATGTGGGATTCTGGAGAATTTATAAACATTTTTTCAGTTTGTTTTCAGTTTTCAAAGGTAAAAATTAGCACCAAATGTGTTGTAAAATAGTATCAACCCAAAAAACTGCTGCAACACTGTAAATAATCTCTGTGAAATGTCCAGTTATTGACTGTATTATTCACAGTTCATCACTGTGTTTGATTTTTACAGTATAGTTCTGTATCATTTACAATAAAAATCACTCCTTGTGACAAAATCACAGTAGTTAAAGCCAAAGTTTTAATAGTTCTGGATCGCTCATTAGTTTAAGTTTTCATTTCATGAAAAAAAGATGAAATTATTATCAAATTAACAGCATTGTCTACTGAGCCGTATAGCCATATACAGTTAAAGGAAACTCACAGTTATTTTCTGCAGTTGGTTCATTGGTTAATGGGTTATTAATTAATTAATTTAACTGTTGAGGAGTTGAATTGATGCAAAAACAATATATTTCATAATCTCTTCATGTGTCTCGTTTGCAATAACTTTAATTAGTAAAGTAACTAACTGAGTGTGTGTGTGTGTGTGTGTGTGTGTGTGTGTGTGTGTGTGTGTGTGTGTGTGTGTGTGTGTGTGTGTGTGTGTGTGTGTGCAGGCTGTAGATGCGGTGGGGGAGATCCTCTTGTCTCTGAGTTATCTGCCGACAGCAGAACGTCTCACCGTCGTCGTGGCGAAGTGTAAGAACCTGGTGTGGACCAACAGCAAGAACACTGCAGGTGTGTGTCTGTCTGTCTGTGTGTGTGTGTGTGTGTGTCTTTGTGTGTTTAGTTTATTTTATTTTATTATTAAGATCCCCATTAGCTGCAGCAAAGCCACAGCTATTCTCCCTGGGGTCCAACAGTATCAAATATACAGTTGAAAACACAAAACATAAAAATAAAAAACAGAACAAAACAAAAATTATTCACATATTCATCCATATTACACACATTTCTACATATATGTGATATATGTGATATAATACATAATTCCAAAATCTACTAACACATAATACATTTGTTGTATATACACCTTCGTTCTACAGCATATACATTATAATAACACATATCATATATCTATAGAAATATACTACATACATATAAATATACCATGTTTTCTTATTTTGATAAATACTGTTTTATTAATATTTTGAATCGCTTTATGTTAGAGTTTGATATTTTTAGGCAGTTTGTGTGTGTGTGTGTGTGTGTTTTTTTAGACATGTTCCGATACCATTTTTCCTCCCGATACCGATTCCGATACCAAGTACTGATCTGATACCAGTATGTCATAAAAAACTACCGCTAACGCTTTATAATAAGGTCCTTAATAACCATTTATTAACAAGTAATAAGGCATTGTTCTCGCTTTAGATCCAGTAGTTGCAAAAAGCATAGTTAACTTATAGTTAACTTATAATAGATGAGCAATAAAGTATATTTTAATATCAATAAGCAAACAAAATAAGATTAATAAAGGCATGGCAAAGACATAATGGGTGGGTCATGGGTGTTTGTAATGCCATTATTAACACTTATATAAGCTTATAAACACACAATAATGTTAATAAGCATCTTGTAAGGACTTACAAGGGCCTTATTACTTGTTAATTAATGGTTATTACAAGGACCTTCATATAAAGCGTTACCACACCTGCATGACTGTGATATGATCATCATTGTGGTTCTGGCTCAGCTTAAACCCTTTAAAAACATGAATAAATACAGCACATTCAAGACATTTTAAAAAAATAAAACAGTATAAAACAGTAGTGTATGCTCCCCCAGAGAACATTTTTGCCCTAAAAGCCTAAATTTGGTTCCTCTCACACATTCTAATGTCACTATTCCATCTGAATCATTGCATATTTTAGAGAATTATTGTAAAGGCAAAAAAATGTGTTCACAAGCTCAACATTTTCTTTGGTGCTGAGCTGAATCTGGTGGGCGGGGCCTGCTGTCAGAGACGTTTCTATTGTCAGAGACGTTTCTATTCTACGTTTCTATCTATTAAAAAACAAAATCACATGTTTATTGTACTTGTGTTGAAAGTTTTGCTCTCACAGAGATTCTGAGTGGGTTTTCTACTGTAAAGTTAAATGTAAATATCAGCAAAAACTGTAATTTAGACTGAATATTCCTGTTGTTTTTAGGGTAATAGTGTCATTCATTCACACATCGTGGTATTTCTCCATAAATTTTACATGAAAATGTTATATTTTTACAACAAAACCTACAGTTTATGACAGAAAAAAGTAAAAGAAATTGTGCTATTCTTTGGTAATTAAAAGTCTACTGCGGTGATATACAATTTTTGATTTTATCCTCTATTTCTGATGTAATTTGACATTTTTACTGTAATTTCTACAAATATTTTTTACAGTGTAGAAACACAAAAGTATTCAAACTGTGTGTGCAGTTTTACATGTGGTCTGATTACTATTCTCTCTTTTTTTTTCCATCATCAGATCCGTTTGTTAAAGTTTATCTGCTGCAAGACGGCAGAAAGATCAGCAAGAAGAAGACGTCGACCAAGAGGGACGACACCAACCCCATCTTCAACGAGGCCATGATCTTCTCGGTGCCCTCCATCGTCCTGCAGGTGACACTTTGGACTCTTCCTGCATGATGAAACATGATATTCATTAATCCACAGAGTGAACTCAGGTTCTTATCTCAGGTCAGAGATAAGAACCACAACAGAGTCATAAAGACACAGAGAGAAACTCTAAGAACCCAACGAGACGTTTCAGGGCCTTTTTTTATTTTATTTTCCTCAACATACGACATAAGTCGCGAAAAACTGCCCAAAATTTTGCATTGAAATGAATGGGACGGCCAACAAAAAAATGAGGGAAAAAGAACAATAATTGGAGATTTTTAAACGTCTACTTCTCCGGCATAATTTCACCTAGAGACTCCATTTAAACTTTAAACAGTAGACACAAGTCTTGTGTATCGGTGTATTAATCCACGTTTCGATAGGTCATATAGTTTTTTATCAATCCCTGTTCAATGACCATGATCATTTTTGGAGAAATTCTGAGATTATAATGGGTGTGTATTGCACGGAATGTTCGTGTCACAGTGTGTGACATCATCGCCAGAGTGTAGAGGGAGAGAAGAAACTGTCAAAAAATAAATTTGAAAACTGCGCTCCAGGCCGCAAATTCCACTCTACAGAAATAATTTATACATAGAAACGTAGGAAAATTAGTCTTCTCCCTCACAATCCTCTGGTAAAGCTGTCAGAGTTATAGTTTGGGCGTAGGATGCACAGATGCACCACCAACACCACCAACAGCCTCATTGGCTCCCATATTAAAAACGCAGGATTTCTGAAAAAGGGAGATGTAACAGTTTTTTAGATCGCTCTAACAAAGCTATTTTTTAATTTTTCATTTAAAACATATGTAGACGTTCAGGAAGAACTCAGGACGCTCAAAGTGAAGTCGGATCAATGATAGGTATTATGGTTTTGCCGAAAATGCTTTCTGTTCGAGGCCAGAAATTCCAGTCTGTCCACCTCTGGCTGCTGTCACTGTGCCGGAACAGGCGTCAGTTAATTCTGTTGATTGCTTTGATCTTTGATGTGATTACAGTATACACACACACACACACACATGCACGTAAGCGCTCACACTCCTCACACATGCATACACATGCTTCAAACACACACGTGCACACACAGACACACACACAGGTAACTTTATGTGATTTTAATTACACACACACACACACATTTTGAGGTTAAAGGGCATAGTTTGAAATCTCTGAAGAGTCTCATCATAGTGTACACACACCGGCAGTAGCCCCCGTGGCCCTTTCAGAATTTCCCCAGAGGAAATTTTCTAGTTTATTGTTGTTATTTATTCTCATCATTTCGACTTTATTCTTGTTATTTGAACTTTATTCTCGTTATTTATTCTCACTATTTCATATCCAGTGAAGTTCATTTGCCATATCAATAAAAACCAGCAGCTCTAGTTCTCTATCTGTGTGTGTGTTGGTGTATGTGTGTGTGTGTGTGTGTGTGTGTGTGTGTGTAGTAAATGCTGAGTCATGCTCCGTCAGCAGGTTGTGTAACGTGGTGTGTGTTGACTGTAACCGTCTCTGCGTTCTGTTGACAGGAACTCTCTCTGAGGGTGACGGTTGCCGAGGCGACAGACGACGGGCGCGGTGAGAACCTGGGTCATGTGATCATCGGCCCCGAGGCCAGCGGGATGGGCATCACCCACTGGAACCAGATGTTGGCCACGCTGAGGAAACCCGTCTCCATGTGGCACCCGCTGCGCCGGATCTAGACCTCCCAGTCCTCCTAGTCCTCCAATCCTCCGAGTCCTCCAAGTCCTCCGAGTCCTCCAAGTCCTCCAATCCTCCCAGTCCCCCGAGTACTCCCAGTCCTCCAATCCTCCGAGTCCTCCAATCCTCCAATCCTCCAATCCTCCAAGTCCTCCCAGTCCTCCGAGTCCTCCGAGTCCTCCAATCCTCCGAGTCCTCCAAGTCCTCCAATCCTCCCAGTCCTCCGAGTCCTCCAATCCTCCGAGTTCTCCCAGTCCTCCGAGTCCTTCGAGTCCTCCAATCCTCCAAGTCCTCCAATCCTCCGAGTCCTCCAATCCTCCAATCCTCCCAGTCCTCCGAGTCCTCCAAGTCCTCCAATCCTCCGAGTCCTCCAATCCTCCAATCCTCCAATCCTCCAATCCTCCGAGTCCTCCGAGTCCTCCAATCCCCCGAGTCTTCCAATCCTCCCAGTCCTCCAATCCTCCCAGTCCTCCGAGTCCTCCAAGTCCTCCAATCCTCCCAGTCCTCCAATCCTCCAAGTCCTCCAATCCTCCGAGTCCTCCAATCCTCCGAGTCCTCTGAATCCTCCGAGTCCTCCGAATCCTCCCAGTCCTCCAATCCTCCGAGTCCTCCAATCCTCCGAGTCCTCCAATCCTCCAATCCTCCGAGTCATCCAAGTCCTCCAGTCCTCCGAGTCCTCCAATCCTCCGAGTCCTCCGAATCCTCCAAGTCGTCCGAGTCCTCCAATCCTCCAATCCTACGAGTCCTCCAAGTCCTCCAGTCCTCCGAGTCCTCCAATCCTCCCAGTCCTCCAATCCTCCGAGTCCTCCGATCCTCCCAGTCCTCCGAGTCCTCCAAGTCCTCAGAGTCCTCCAATCCTCCCAGTTCTCCGAGTCCTCCAATCCTCCGAGTCCTCCAATCCTCCCAGTCCTCCGAGTCCTCCAAGTCCTCAGAGTCCTCCAATCCTCCCAGTCCTCCGAGTCCTCCAATCCTCCGAGTCCTCCAATCCTCCCAGTCCTCCGAGTCCTCCGAGTCCTCCACACAACGATCCTCTTCAGGTCAAACACTCGCTTCTCTCACAGCTTTCATCACTCAAATCTGACTTAAAGTTACTATAAGGAGTTTTTAACTAGTTGTGTATTTATTACTGAGGACCGTTTATGATCCTCATAAGTGACCAAGACCACACAAAACATGCACCAGAACCTCCTTCAGTTCTGGTTTATTTGCAAATTCTGAATCAGAAGCCTTTATTGTCATTGCACAAGGTAGAACAACATAATTAGCCATCAACCCGTCCAAAACGTATAAAAACACACAAACAATGACAGAGGTGGACAGGACAGGAAGACCTAGCTATGTTTACAAATCAAAACCTTTTGTTTACAATCCAAATTGTTTGTTTACAAATCTAGAAATTTTGTTTACAATCTAAAATGTTTGTTTTTACAAATTTAAAAACCTTTTTTTTGTAAATCTCAAACCTTTATTTACAAATCAAAACATTGTTTTTACACATCCAAAACTTACAAATACAAATTGTTCTTTTCTATGAATCAATTTTTTTTGTTTACAATCCAAAACATTTAGTTAACAAATCCAAAGTGTTTGTTTTAAAATAAAAACATTTGTTTTACAAATTTAAAAAGATTTTTTTGCAAATCTCAAACCTTTGTTTACAAATCAAAACATTTTTTTACACACCAAAACTTTTGTTTACAAATACAAATTGTTTGTTTTTAGGAATCAAAAAGGTTTGTTTGCAATTCAAAACAATTATTTGCAAATCAAACTAAACCTACTAAACATCGCTGTAAAGTCCTCCGCTCGTCATGAAGCGTTCAGGGCCGAACGCCGTTTCTGTTCAGAGAAACGTGAAGAAGAAAACAGGAAAAAGTCCCGTCAACGAGCTGCTGGTGCTCATCTCACCTCCGGCCACACGGGGGCGCCAAACTCAACACAGAGAGAAACTTCCTTTAGTAACTTTAAGACAGATGAGAGCTTTTGGACTGTGAAAAGCCATTGTTTGACTCTGAAAAGTGTTTTTATTGTTCCCCGGATCAAATATTTGTCTTCATTTCTGCTCGGGAGCATTAAAGGAGAGGAAGGAGCAGAATGTCCCAACAAGGGTTGCAGCGGGTGAGAACTGTCACATTAAAGTCTAAAAAAATGTTTTCATTGGTTAAACAAACACTTTATTACAATTGAAGCGATTTCGAAAGTTTGTTTTCAAAGTCTCTCTTTTGAAAGTAAAGGAGGATCAGGTCCAGCTAGGAGAAAAAATAATGAGGAGAGGATTTATTCTCATTATGCAGTTTGATAATAAAGTCGAAATAACAAGAATAAAGTCAGATAACAAGAATAAAGTTGAAATAATGAGAATAAAGACGAAATAAGAAGAATGAAGTATAAAGTACGAGAATAAATGATGAGAATAAAGTGGAAATGACGAAAATAAAGTTGAAATAACAAGAATAAAGTCGTATTAACAAGAATAAAGTTGAAATAAGAAGAATAAAGTATAAATTACGAGAATATTTCATTATTTCTACTTTATTCTCTTTATTTATTCTCGTTATTTATTGTCGTCATCTCGACTTTATTCTCGTTATTTATTCTCATTATTTAAAATTTATTCTAGTTATTTCGACTTTATTGTCGTTATTTCAACTTTATTCTCATTATTTCAACTTTATTCTCATTATTTCAACCTTATTCTCATTATTTCAACCTTATTCTCATTATTTCAACTTTATTCTCGTTATTTCAACTTTATTCTCGTTATCTCGACTTTATTTTTGTCATCTCGACTTTATTCTCTTTATTTATTCTCATTATTTATTCTCATTATTTATTCTCGTTATTTCGACTTTATTCTCAAACTACATAATGAGAATAAATCCTCCTCTTATTATTTTTTTGGCCCTGATCCTCTTCCGTAGAACGACTAGAGACTCTATCTGGCTCATTTTTTCCCTCGTGGTCTGATAACCGTTTAACGTTTTCACACGTTTATATAATAATAGTACAACATATATATAGTATATAATATAGTATATAATAATATATAATAATAATAATAAGTCCAGTCGACCGCTGCAACTCTCAAACTCCCAAACCACACGACGACAGCGACAGCAGAGGAAAACGAGACTCTGTGGATATTTTCCAGTTGGATCTGAAGCAGTTTGGAGGTGAATGTGAGTTCTGCATGGTGCCTCCTCTGGTCGTAGCCGTTAGCTGGACGGAGGCTCGCGCCGCCTCTCTTTCAAGAAAAAAAACAGTCACAACACGGTAACTGTCACATTAAAGTCTAAAAAAATATTTTCATTGGTTAAACAAACACTTTATTACAATTGAAGCGATTTCTAAAGTTTGTTTTCAAAGTCTCTCTTTTGAAAGTAAAGGAGGGTCAGGGCCAGCTAGGAGAAAAAATAATGAGGAGAGGATTTATTCTCATTATGCAGTTTGATAATAAAGTCGAAATAACGAGAATAAAGTCGAAATAATAAGAATAAAGTCGAAATAATAAGAATAAAGTCAAAATAAAGAGAATAAAGTCGAAATAACAAGAATAAAGTTGAAATAACAAGAATAAAGTTGAAATAATGAGAATAAAGTCAAAATAAAGAGAATAAAGTCGAAATAACAAGAATAAAGTCGAAATAACGAGATAACGAGAATAAAGTCGAAATAATAAGAATAAAGTCGAAATAACGAGATAATGAGAATAAAGTTGAGATGACAAGAATAAAGTCGAAATAACGAGAATATTTCGTTATTTCGACTTTATTCTCGTTATTTATTCTCGTCATCTCGACTTTATTCTCGTTATTTCAACTTTATTCTCTTTATTTCGACTTTATTTTCAAACTACATAATGAGAATAAATCCTCTTCTCATAATTTTTTTTGGCCCTGATCCTCTTCTGTAGAACTAGAGACTCTATCTGGCTTCATTATTCCCCTCATGCTCCTAGAACCGTTTAACTTTTTGACTCCAGTCGACCGCTGCAACTCTCAAACTCCCAAACCACACGACGACAGCGACAGCAGAGGAAAACGTGACTCTGTGGATATTTTCCAGTTGGATCTGAAGCAGTTTGGAGGTGAATGTGAGTTCTGCATGGTGCCTCCTCTGGTCGTAGCCGTTAGCTGGACGGAGGCTCGCGCCGCCTCTCTTTCAGGAAAAAAAACACTCATCCGTCATTGATTGCGCCTCCCTGGTTGATTTCGTAGCGGTTTCTAGAGCCGGGTTGCTCCGTTTGGATTTGCTTGTGTACTTTGTTAACAGTGAGATTGATACATAATAAAGGTTTTGGTATGTTCAGTTGTATTTATTGTGCTTTTGAAGACAAAAAAAAAAAAAAGAAACATCCAGGTACTCTTATCCAGGTGAAATAATTGCAATTTGTAGCAGTTGTTACAGGGTGGCCAAATCAGATGTAATCAGCATATTAAAAATCATATGACATTGTTCTATTTTTACCATGATTATTGCAATACAAGTTGCATATTTAACTGTGTAAATAGTGTTCCACGTTCTCCTCATTGTCCTGTTTTCCCTCTAAAGTCTGAGAGAAAATCACGTTTTTCATTTAATAGACATCAGACTTCATTTATACAACACTATATTTAACACCAATATTGTTAATGAATTATTATCAAAACACCTCTGGGAATTTAACTTGTGATGTAAAGTATACTAACCCCTTTAAATGGGTTTGCAGTTCCTTTTGTCTTAGATGAATCACCTTGATATTCTAACTAAACACCAGTCACACTCACGTTAGCTTTTAAACTTTAAAGACGTTTCTGCTAGGAAAAAAAACAAAAAGAGGATCATTTCTGATAAAGTTTTACAGTTAAAATAAAAAAAACAATGTGACAGGAGTCTGGTAGACGTCAGAATGTCAAGGTGGCTTTTTATCCGTCTGAGATATTCTCTACAACATTGTGCAATAGTGCCGTTTTGTTGTAACTTCTGAATGTGAATTATCATGTGAAATATCTGCTAACTCTAAAAGCATCATCAGTCTTTAATGCACTGTTGTGATTTTATTTCTTAAGCCGACATTTTCTGGTCCAGTTCTTCTGCATTCCTCTCCTCACGCCGTCCTCAGAGCGATCCAAAAAGAACTCACCTGTGCTCATATAACAGACTGTATTTCCTACTGTGCCAAATAATGAAGCAATATTTTCATTTTACAATCAGCATCTGCATTCAACAAAGCTGTAGCCGACATTCGACCATGCATGAAGTTATTTAGCACTTGATGTGAATGTGCCTCAAGAATACAGTGTATTGTGTGAATGCTGTTTGAAATAAAAGCAATTCAACAGTAAGTCTGTCAGTCACGTGTTTGTCTACAATCTTATTTATACGCTGCAAAAAAAAAAGAAAAGTTGGGTGGCAACAAACTTAGATAAAATTTTAAGTTGGACAATTAAACTAAATATTTTAAGTTTTGTTTTTTAGTTTGCTCAACTCTGAATTCAGATTTTTGTCAACTCAACTGTAAGTTGTACTAACTTATAATTTTACATTGTAATAACTTTTAATCCTTACTTCTGCTAACTTCTGCAATGTGCTGAATTGGCACGATTGTAACGCCGCTATGAAATGTCAGCTAATGTTGCTACCACGATTTTGAGTTAGCATTGATACGCTAATGGCTACTCTTGTAGCCGTAACAAGCAGCGCCGCTAGCATCAGTTAGCCGCTAGCATCAGTTAGTCGCTAGCGTCAGTTAGCCGCTAGCATCAGTTAGCCGCTAGCTTTCGCTAATGATGGAATTTCACCGCTTTCCTGCATTTCCCAACAAAGAAATAAGAGTTATCAGAACTATTGTCCCTTGTTGTGAACCCCAACTTAAAGATATAAGTAACAACAACTCACCAACTTGTTTTTGAGCAGACAACTGGCTTCCTTTGTTGTGCTAACTTACATTATTGCCCTAAATGTCAGTAATTTATATTTCCAAGTTTTACCAACTTAAATCACTGTTTTAGGCCAAAAAATACAAGTTGGCTTTTTTGCAGTGTGGAAACATCGCAGGAGAAAGAACATTTAACCTCTCTGCACTGTATGATACACTGTAAACGATTGTCTTGTAAAATAGGGTTGCCAGTATTCTACTGTTAATTTTACTATTGTTACTGTTATAAAACCACATTCTGAATTACAGTACAATTTTTTTTACAGTAGACTAAAACACACAATAGTGCTGTATGAAGTCACAGTATAGTGCTGAAGCTAGTTGCAATATTGTTGCAGTAAACAATGCAGTCATTTTTTGTAAATAGAGAATATTACTGTCTGAAAGACAATTACTATGAATTAAACACTGTCTTCACTGTAACCTAGTTGATTAAAATACAGCCATTAAAAAAATGTGTACAAGAAGAGACTTAGAAAATATCAATCAGATAACCTTTATTTAAAAATTATCAGTGTCCATTTACTGAATACACCGAAAAGGAACAAACACCTAACAACACTGAACAAATAAGAACCAAAATGACTAACTTATTTGAAATAGAAATCTGCCTTACTGCCAAAAAATAAATAATAAAAAAGCATGCTAAATGTTACTGCTGTAGCTGTCCAGTCACATTAAGAGGACCAGATGAGACTGATTAATGAAACATTTTAATTAAAATAAAATAATAGTATGATAGCAAACAAACATCATCTAACAAATAAAATATAGTTCAACTTACCCTGTGATTTGCTCAAGAAATGCAGGATTAAAATACGGATGTTCCAAGAAAGTGTCATGTATAATATATCTTGTATAGTCAAGTATCTATATGCATATACAGTATAATGCCGGTACATTATATCATGTTATATCATATCTTGTATATATATATATATATATATATATATATATATATATATATAGAGAGAGAGAGAGAGAGAGAGAGAGAGAGAGATACACTGACTATATATGTATATATATATATATATATATACAGATGACTATACAAGATATACATACAATAAATAATATACTAAGAGAATAAGAAATAAGAATATGTGAATAAGTAGAATGTGCAAAAGGACAAGAATATTGTATAAATATGATATATAATATCATATACAGTATAATGCCGGTACATTATATTATGTTACATCATATCTTGTATATACATACATATATATATATATATATTTATATATATACACTTGACTATACAAGATATACATACAATACTAAGAGTATAAGAATATGTAAATAAGTAGAATGTGCAAAAGGACAAGAATATTGTATAAATATGATATATAATATCAATACAATTAATACATATCTCACATATGATGTGTAGTATATGTTCCAGTATTGGAGTGTTTTACAGATGCACAGTGCAGAAAGTGAAAATAGATTTAGTGCAGATCTTTTTGCACAAGAAAGAAAGAAAGAAAGAAAGAAAGAAAGAAAGCTAGCCTGCTGTATGATTGACAGGTCGGTTCTTTGCCCTCCAGTATCAAAACTAGGTCAGATCTGCTCTCAGCCAATCAGAAGAGAGAGGCTCGGTGGGGGGCGGGGCCAGCTGGGTAAAGTCCAGGAAGAGTATTTGAGGATAAAAACGCAGATAACCGATCAGACCGTAACACCTGCCGGACAGTCCGCGCTCCTACCGGCAGAACCAGCACCGTGGCACCGACATGGCCGGGAACAGAGACAGATCCACCGACCAGCTGAAGGACTGGAAGGAGACCAGAGGCTCTCAGGTCTGTCTTTACCCGCAACCAGTCGGTTTACTGGGCCAGGGGTCGTCTGGGGTAACGGGCTAGCAGGGACCCGAGCTAGCTGCAGCTAGCTGCTAGCATTCAGCCTGGCCCTAAAAACACGTTAAATTAACCTTTAAGTCCTGCTAAATGTTCCTTTTATTGGTCTTTTGTGTGTTTATTATTGCAAATGTTTCTCTAGGAAACCTTCCAGCACTTTCTACGCATTTGCTAACGCTACATGCTAAACTAGCTCTAAAACAAATAAAACCAGTTAGCATTAGTGCTAACTGTTATAGATAGATAGACAGACAGACAGACAGACAGACAGACTTTATTTATCCCAAGCTGGGAAATTCCAGTGTAGCAGCAGCATTACACACAGAGACAATAACAACACAATTAAATAAAAACAACAACCTAGGCATACTTCAAGCAATAAAATATAAAAATACAATAAAAATACAATACAAAATAAAGTGTCTAAAGAAGGAGTAGAATAGAATTCCAGTGCAGAATAAATATGAATATACAGTATAAAAATGTTGGTGCTATGAAACAAATAAGGTGCAATGAACAGTGTGCATAAAATACACATAAAGTGCATAGACAGTATGTAATGAACCAGGCTATTATTTGTTATTGTACAGTGTGATGGCATGTGGCAGGAAAGATTGTTAAAGTCCAGTCACAAACAGCTTTAAAGCAGAATAATAACTGTGCTGCTGGTGAACTTTCCCCCTGTGGGCTGATTATATAACCAGAGCACATCAGGACAAACAACACCAACTAAAGGAACCCTGCTGGTGTCCTTCAGCTTAGATTACAGCTTTTACACTGGTCAAATATAATTAAATAGACTTTATTGTCATTATATAGTTCACTATACCAGCTGTTCTCAACCTTGGGGTCAGGACCCCTATTGGGGTCGCAAGATGATTTCTGGGGGTCAACAAATCATTTTAGAAGTCAGCTCTGTCTCCACTGTGTTAAAGTGTTCATGTGTTAATGTGGTTTAGTCTTTTTGGTCACTTAATGTCTTTTTTTGGTCATTTTGTGTCTTTTTTGGTAATTTTGTTTCCTTTTTTTGGTAATTTTGTGTCTTTTATTTGTCATTTTGTGTCTTTTTTGGTAATTTTTTCTCTTTTTTGTGTCATTTTGTATCTTTTTTTGGTCATTTTGAGTCTTTTTTGATCATTTAGTGTCTTCTTGGTCATTTTGTGTCTTTTTGGTCATTTTGTTTCTTTTTTTGGTCATTTTGTTTCTTTTTTGGGTGATCTGAACTGTGTGTGTGAGATTGTGTTCAGTGAGTGGGGGTTGCAGACAACATGCATGTTAAATTGGGGGTCGCGACTCAAAAAGGTTGAGAACTACTGCACTATACAACAACATGTGTGAAGAATTAAAACAATGTTAAAACATTAAACACTTCAAATATAAAAAGACTTCAAATGTAAAAAGACTTCAAATATAAAAAGACTTTAAATATAAAAAGACTTCAAATATAAAAAGACTTCAAATATAAAAAGCATGTCTTCAATGAAATGACTGTAGGTGGTTATTGTTGACATTTTATTTTTTTAAATGTATTATTACTATTTTTCTTTTTTGTGTGTTGTTGTTGTTGTTTGTTTGTTCATTGTTGTCTCATTATGGCTACATGGGTGTATGTGTACTTATGTGTTTGTAAGTTAATAACAAGTTATGTATGTTAACCCTATAAAGCCAGGTGTATCATATTTGATACATACGTTTTTGAGACCTCTACATCATCAGTGTGATATTTTTCCCCCTGAAAAACCTGATGAATACATGAATTGATGATTAAAAAAACTGAGCAACAAATTTCACAAAAATACTAGATGTAATAAAAATGATTTGCTGGTTCCACTGGTGGATCTGTCATTGCTGCGTGAAAACTTCACATCAACAGATGTACGATGTTGTTTTATATGGAAAAAAATATTTTGTATGTTTGAGGAAAATGTAAAAAGGAAAGTCAAAGTTTTATTTGGTTAAAAATATTAGGTTTTATGTGATTATGTTAGTTCAAGAAAAGCAAATTGTGAGCAATCATATATGAAAATTGATATTGAATTTAAAAAAATGTTAGCCGGTTCAACTAACACTCCAGTTTTGAAAATTTAGAATTTTTTGGCAATTATGTCACGGTTCAGGCTTTATAGGGTTAATACTGGTAATAACAAGTTTATAAACTACATTACTATGTGTTATACATACATATATATATATATATATATATATAAATATTATTATTGTTATATAACTGAATATAGTAAATGAACATAGGGAGAAGGGATTTAATAAGCTTTGACTCCTTTTGAACACAAATAAGTGTTGAGTCTTGTTGTTGTTTCATTTTGTGTTGTTGTCTTGTATTTATTGTTGTTCGTTTGTTTTTAAATGTTCCTCTTTTATTTTGTGTTCAAATAAATAATCAATCACATTGAAAGTGCCACTGCATAAGGTGCATAGTTATGAAAAATCATAACACAAAACAACATGAGTAAAACATTTAAAAACACTGAGCTAAACAAGGACAAAACAAGAAGTTACTCAGTGTTTATTTTGGCTTTTTATCAGCTGTGCAGCGTTCAGGGTGTCTCACTGTTATCTTGGTACTCATGTTAAGTTAAGGGCAAGCAGCTGTGAAAATAATAAAAAAAAGGGAACAATTTATTTATTACATTAATGAGATATCAGCACACCCAGTTATGTGTTTCAGGTGCAATCCTGCACACAGCAGCAGCTTCTCTGGGCTTAAGGTTGTCTCATTAATATCTGTAAACACACAGAGGGAGATCTACTAATAGTCCTTGATTTGCACACGTGTTTTACTATCCATTAATACAAATTTCTAATTTGTAACTTGTATTTTGATTTTTACAAATACGTGTGCATTTGGAAATATATTGTGTATTTGTAAATACCCTATTTTCCATTTGTAAAAACAAAAAATGCATTTGTAAAACTGATAATTCTGTTTGAGAAGTGTGACTCTGCATTTGTGAATCATCAATCACACAAAATTACGAATAAAAGACAAAAAATGACAAAAAAAAGACACAAAATGACAAAAAATGACACAAAATGACTAAAAAAAAGACACAAAATTACTGAAAATAGACACAAAATGACTAAAAAAAGACACAAAATGACTAAAAATAGAAACAAAATGACTAAAAAAAGACACAAAATGACTAAAAAAGACACAAAATGACTAAAAAAAGACACAAAATGACTAAAAAAAGACACAAAATGACTAAAAAGACACAAAATTGCAAAAAAAGACAAAATGACCAAAAAAGAGATTGTAAATACCCAATTTTCCATTTGTAAAAACAAAAAATTGCTTTTGTAAAACTGATAATTCTGTTTGAGAAGTGTGACTCTGCATTTGTTAATCATCAATCACACAAAATTACGAATAAAAGACAAAAAATGACACAAAATTACAAAAAAAGACACAAAATGACTAAAAAAAAGACACAAAATTACTGAAAATAGACACAAAATTACTAAAAAAAGACACAAAATTACTAAAAAAAGACACAAAATGACTAAAAAAAGACACAAAATGACTAAAAAAAAGACACAAAATTACTGAAAATAGACACAAAATGACTAAAAAAAGACACAAAATGACTAAAAAAGACACAAAATGACTAAAAAAAGACACAAAATGACTAAAAAGACACAAAATTGCAAAAAAAGACAAAATGACCAAAAAACAGATTGTAAATACCCAATTTTCCATTTGTAAAAACAAAAATGCATTTGTAAAACTGATAATTCTGTTTGAGAAGTGTGACTCTGCATTTGTTAATCATCAGTCACACAAAATTACGAATAAAAGACAAAAAAAGACAAAAAATTACACAAAATGACAAAAAAAGACACAAAATTACTAAAAAAAGACACAAAATTACTAAAAATAGACACAAAATGACTAAAAAAAGACACAAAATGACTAAAAAAGACACAAAATGACTAAAAAAAGACACAAAATGACTAAAAAAGACACAAAATGACTAAAAAGACACAAAATTGCAAAAAAAGACAAAATGACCAAAAAACAGATTGTAAATACCCAATTTTCAATTTGTAAAAACAAAAAAGGCATTTGTAAAACTGATAATTCTGTTTGAGAAGTGTGACTCTGCATTTGTGAATCATCAATCACACAAAATTACGAATAAAAGACAAAAAATGACAAAAAAAGATACAAAATTACAAAAAAAGACACAAAATGACTAAAAAAGACACAAAATGACTAAAAAAAGACACAAAATTACTAAAAATAGACACAAAATGACTAAAAAAAGACACAAAATGACTAAAAATAGACACAAAATGACTAAAAAGACACAAAATTGCAAAAAAAGACAAAATGACCAAAAAAGAGATTGTAAATACCCAATTTTCCATTTGTAAAAACCAAAAAAGGCATTTGTAAAACTGATAATTCTGTTTGAGAAGTGTGACTCTGCATTTGTTAATCATCACACACACACACACACACACACACACACACACACACACACACACACACACACACCTCTTTCCTCAAAGACGCATTTTTGAGACGTTCTTGACCGGATCCACAAACAAACAAACGGCTCCTGATTGGCCCTCCTCAACCAGTGTTGTTGGAAAAATAGTTTTGTTGTTGTTTTTATTGCTGTTTGTTTTAGTTTTTGTTCCTCAGTTGAGGGGAAGTTGGTTGTCTGAGCCACACTGTAAAAAATAATCTGTTTAATTTACGGTGAAATACCGGCAGCTTCAGTTGCCAGAACTTCACCGTAAAAAATACAGTGAGTAGCAAAAACTGTCATTTAGACTGAGTCGTCCCTTTATTTTTAGGGTAATTGTGTCACTCATTCACACATTGTGGTATTTCTCCATATATTTTGCATGAAAATGTTATGTTTTTACAGCAAAACTGTGTGTTTCCTACAGTTTATGACAGAAAAAAGTAAAAGTTTTGTGCTATTCTTTGATTTACGGTAATTAAAAGTGTCTAATACTGACTACTGATATACAATTTTTAATTTTATGCCCTATTTCTGATGTATTTGACAGAGTTTTACTGTTATTTCTACAAACATTTTTTACAGTGCAGTGGCGTCTGGACTTCTCCTGACACGTCTCTCTTTTTTAAACAACTGGATTTTGTTGTTTTATGTGTGCTAAATAATACATAAATAAATAATTTGCAACAAGCTATAAGAAACAAACTAAGTAGATCATCTCCACCATCATCTCCATAACACCAAACATCTCTGTTCTGTCTGCAGGACTAGTGGCAATTTGCTGCAACAAAATTGTCACTTTCATTTATTATGATAGTTTCCATTATGTTTCTCTCACTTTAATTGTTTTTATTGAAGCAAAAATGGGTCAGTGAAGGACACAGACTCACCAACGCTGTCTGTTTGTATTTGAGTCCAACTTAACAGAACCGGACAGATGTTCTGATGTTCTGCAAGTCCACCAGCATCACATCAAGCCAAATAAAACACCTGATAATCAATAAAGCAACTGGTTTTATTAATCTATTACCAAAAAATATAATTTGCATTTGTAATATTGGTCATTTATATACTCAACTCAACTCAACTCAACTTTATTTGTAAAGCACTTTAAAACAACAACAGCCACAACAAAGTGCTGTACATAAACAAACAGAACAAGAGACAATAAAATAAAATAAATAAAACAGGAAATAAACACTAAAATAAATAGATTCATTGCTTTTTAAAAGACAATTTAAAAAACAATCAATAAAAGCAAACCATAAAACACTAAAAACAAGAGCAGAGTCTCATGCTGGTTAAAAGCCAAGGAATAAAAATAGGTTTTAAGATATATATATATAGATAGATACTATAATATGGATAATTGGCATCTGTTTATAGATAAAATATCCTCTATAACTCATCTGTAATAGTGTTGCACTGTGTATGAAAGAACTGCTTCTGTTTAGATTATTAGCTTCAGTTAATAAATCCAAAACTGCAAATATTGGTTGTTAGATGTAGAGATCAGCTGCCTCTTTATAAATATAATATCTGAACGTTGCTCTGTTATCGTGCTGCTATATTTAATTTATTCTGCGTGACCCTGAGTCTGTAATAAAGTTTTGATCGACCTTTGAACTTCTGATTTATCATTAACTAGGACAATGATTTATTTTCTCAGCACAAACTGTTAACATGAACTATGTTTGAGTTACTAAGATACTCTGCATGTATCGGCTCATAATAAATCTTTTTCTGCTATAATAATGGTTTCAGTAGTAGAAGTAGTAGGGTTGTATATATATACTAAAACTTTCAACTGGATACCGATACTCAGGAAAATACTCGATACCATTTTCGATACAGCCAGGATAAAAACAAAGACCCCAAAATTTAACAGAGATATTTTTATCAACAAGAAAAATGCAACATGTAAAAACTAACAGAACCACATGTTAAATATTTATAATAAAAACAGTTGTGCAAAAAGAAACTGCAACTATGATAACAAGCTTCAGAGACTCGATACTTTTGAAAATGAGTATCGTATCCTGATACAACGTTTCAGTATCGATACTTTTTTGACTGTCGATACTTTTGACGACTTTTGAAGAAGTATTAATATCATTCTGGGTGTTTGTGACTCTTCTCTACCAGAGGCCAGACACGCTGACTACAGGTGGAGGGAACCCTGTGGGAGACCACCAGAACGTGCTGACGGCCGGGCCGCGGGGGCCCCTGCTGGTCCAGGATGTGGTCTTCACAGACGAGATGGCCCACTTCGACCGGGAGAGAATCCCCGAGAGAGTGGTGCACGCCAAGGGAGCAGGTGGGCCGCACGCCGTCTGGTGCTGCTGGTTTCAATAACTGGAGATTTCACAGAGATTATTTACAGTGTGTCTTATAAGTTCCTCTGAGTAGATCATCCTCTGTGTAAACACACAGAGGATGATCTACTAATAGTCCTTGATTTAAACACGTGTTTTGCTATCCACAAATACAAATTTCTAATTTTTAACTTGTATTTTGGTTTTTAAAATATGTGTGTATTTGTAAATATATTGTGTATTTGTAAATACACAATTTTTCATTTGTAGAAACAAAAAAGACATTTTTAAAACTGAAGATTCTGTTTGTGAAGTGTGACTCTGCATTTGTGAATCATCAATCACACACACGCATCTGATGAAAAAAAGACACAAAATTCCTAAAAAAAAAAAAAAAGGCACAAAATTACCAAAAAAAGACACAAAATGACTTAAAAAAAAAAACACAAAATTCCTAAAAAAAAGACACAAAATGACCAAAAAAAGACACAAAATGACTTAAAAAAACACAAAATTCCTAAAAAAAAAAAAAAGACACAAAATGACCAAAAAAAGACACAAAATGACTTAAAAAAAAAACACAAAATTCCTAAAAAAAAGACACAAAATGACCAAAAAAAGACACAAAATTCCTAAAAAAAAAGACACAAAATGACCAAAAAAAGACACAAAATGACTAAAAAGGACACAAAATTACTAATCCACGGCTTGTCATTGACGATTGTAACGGGCCAAAAAAACCCCACCTTATTTCCTTTATTCTTCTTCTTCTTCTTTCTTCTTCTTCATTTTCTGCCCGCTACTAATAAAGGGCAATGTGGAGCGCACGGTAAAAACAAAAGGTCAGGAGAGTGACTGAAGTTAACCCTCTATGGTACGCATTATGATGCCAGTTGGGGAAAAAAAGTTTGGAGTGTTTTTTGTCTGAAAATAGACTAAATTAACATATTCTGAAGAAATTTTCTTAAAAAAAATTTGCGGGGGAAGTTTTTGGGGTTTGTTGTACCATAACGGTGCACAAGTGAAAAAGAAAGTTTTTAAAATGAATTTTAACATAATTTATTTAATAAACGTGTAAAATATTCAGTAGCTTCAACAGGGAACAATTCAAAACATTTTAAATTTAAAAAACATTATAAAAGGAACTTTTTTACCCGTTTCTTGTCTGTACCATTGAACCAACGACCCATTGAAATGAATGAATGAACAGTCGAAGTGTATGAAACTATCAAAACAGAAGGTTTACTCACCTATCAGTAGGAATATATTTTTTCCAGATGGAAAAGGGCCAGGAAACGACGTTTGAGTGTTTTTTTGTGGCGCAAAATGGTAAAACTGTTTCCTTTGGAAAAGTCTGCAAAAAAGGGTTTCAATATGGCCGCCTGGAGGTCATGTGACAAATCAAAGCGTTGCTATTGGTTCCCTAGACTCTTCCCTTTTTTTTAAAGTATCGCATCACTCAAAAACATGCATTGTAGAAATCTGACAGGCCAAAAAAGGGGGCAACACCGTACCATAGAGGGTTAAACCATGTGTTTTTATTATAAACAATAAAGAGAGTAATGCTGAAAATAACAATGTCCAAACTGTGTTGCGCCTGGCTGCAGTCAGTGACAGTTTTCCACTGATCTCCCAGCCTACTGATACCTCCTCACCACCTGAGATAGATAGATGGATAGATAGATAGATAGATAGATATACTTTATTTATCCCAAGCTGGGAAATTACAGTGAGGAGGGAGGAGCTGACACAACACAAGTTAGTGGTGCACATAATCGAGCACAAATCAAAAATCATTAAAGAAACTTAAATGCGGCTCCTACAGATATGTTGTTATTATTATTGTGGAGCTACACAGGCTCTTCTGAGTGGAGTTCTCATGTTCTCACCAGGTTCTCCAGCTTCCTCCCACAGTCCAGAAACATGCACTTGCATGCCCTTAAATGCAGAAACGAGATCAAATCAAACCAATCAAATTCAGAACTCCTTTATTTCTCCCCGAGGGTAAGTCCCGTGAGAGTGTTATCTCTGTTAGAATGAGAGGAGAGAATATTAATTATAATAATAATAATGATAATAATAATAATAATAATAGGAGAGAAGGATCTTTTGAATCTCTGCGTCCTGTAACAGAGAGAGAGGAGCCGTCCACTGCTGGGTTTTTTTGGTGATTTTTACATCTTTTTTTGGTAATTTTACATATTTTTGGGTTAATTTTACATCTTTTTGGGGGGTAATTGAAAAAAAAATGCTAATTTAAATAATTTTTTGGGTAATTTTACATATTTTTTTGTAATTTTACGTATTTCGGGGGTCATTTTTCCCTTTTTTGGTAATTTTACATATTTTTGGGGGTCATTTTTCCCTTTTTTTTATTTTACATCTTTTTTTGTAATTTTACATATTTTGGTTTAATTTTAAATCTTTTTGGGGGGTAATTGAAAAAAAAAAAGCTAATTTAAATTCTTTTTTGGGTAATTTTACATATTTTTTTGTAATTTTACATATTTTGGGTTAATTTTACATCTTTTTGGGGGGTATTTGGAAGGAAAAAAAGCTAATTTAAATAAATTTTTGGGTAATTTTACATATTTTTTTGTAATTTTACAGGTCATTTTTACTTATTCTGGTAATTTTACATCTTTTTTGTAATTTTACATATTTTGGGTTAATTTTAAATCTTTTTGGGGGGTATTTGGAAGGAAAAAAATGCTAATTTAAATCATTTTTTGCAGGTAGAATTTGAGGCCCATGATGTAGAGGACAGCATCGTTCATGTGTTGTTTGTATACAAACTGCAGGAGGTTTATTGTAAATATGCAGCAAAACATTATTACAAGTGAAAGTCCTGCATTTAAACATTATTAGTATTAAGATAAACCTAAAGAACCAAAAGTAAAACCTTTCACCAAAAATACACCGTTTATGATTTCATGAAACTGTAAAAACAGAGATTCTTGCCAGACGTTGAGCTTTCTGACGGTCCTTGAATGCATCATATCTGACGAACGATTTAATGGGAAAAAGGAACCAAAACCAAGATTAGAATGTCTTTTCTGTTGTGGTTTTCATTGTTTATTTTGTTGTTTTGGTCATTCTATAACCCTGTGGTGTCTCTAACTTTCATTATCATCTTATAATCTGTTCAGGACTCCTTCAGTTCTTTTGTTCTGTCTGTTCTACTTTCTATCAGACTGTAAAAGTCTCTTTGTAACGCTGTAAACTAAAACCCTCCGATGTGGTTGATGTTAGATACATTTTCATTTTGAGTATAATACTCTGACTTGTTCTTCTTCAGTATTTTTCCACAGTTTGATATTTTAACCAGGTGTTGATGTTGGAAAGGGATCAGAAATATCTGGTGACTTTCTATCCGGCCAAAGTTAAAATAGACAAAAGGTGAACCAGGTCGTTCTCTGAGGATAAACTGCAGATAAATGTTAATCTGTAAGCTTCAGATCAGGGTCCAACACTCCAGCTGGACTCTCTGAAAGTTGAGTGTTTGTTTCTCATAAAAAAATAAAAATAAAAGAAATAAATGGATAAAAAAATAATATATATCTATAAATACAAAATCAAATATAAAAAAAAATTGTGTTGAGTTGTGTTGTTGTTTCATTTGTGTTGTTGACTTGTATTTATTGTTGTTAGTTTGTTTTTTAATGTTCATTTTGTGTTCAAATAAATTCTCAATCAATCAATCAATTATTTTTATTTTATTATTACGATGATCTACTATAAAGGATGTAGAGGGGAACATATGCTGAAAATATCAAGCAGTTCTCTGAAAGTGAACTTTATTAATGGTGTGATGAGAATGATTTGTGGTCTTAAAGGAGCCAGGAGGGTTAAAACTAAAACCCTCATTATTTGATCTGGTCCTGATCCTCTCCTGTTAACATATGAAGAGAACATTGAGGTGTTGTTGTGTTTCAGGAGCGTTTGGCTACTTCGAGGTGACTCATGACATCACTCGCTACTGTAAAGCCAAAGTGTTCGAGCACGTCGGCAAGACCACGCCCATCGCCGTCCGCTTCTCCACCGTCGGTAAGAACATCTTTATTATTATCATATCGGGGAAAAAATGGTGCCAACATGGCCTGGGAAACATTTTAAAAAATCAAATCAACTTTATTTATATTTTTCATTTTATTTTTATATTGTTTATTATCTATTATTACATATTATATTATATATATTATATACTGTACTATTATTATTATTATATACCGTCTAGTCACTATAGCATTGTTGCATCATATCACCATATCTATCTCTCTATCTCTCTATCTCTCTATCTATCTATCTATGAATGATAAATAAAGGTTTTTACAACTGACTTAACCCTTATAACCTCCTCGGGCTTTTTTTTTTTTTTTTTTTTTTGTGAACAACTTTTTTTATTGCTTTTAAAGACAGAACAAGTACAGCAGTCCGATAAAAGTAAAAGGTACATTGCAATCCAATTTTGAAAAATAAATTAAAATAAGAAATAATTAAATAAATAGAGTTTAAAAAAATAAAATATATATATAAATACAAAATCAAATATAAAAAAAATAAAAGTAAAAAAAAAAAATGGATAAAAAAATAAAATATATATATAAATACAAAATCAAATATAAAAAAAATAAAATAAAAAAATAAATGGATAAAAAAATAAAATATATATAAATACAAAATCAAATATAAAAAAATAAAAAAAATAAATGGATAAAAAAATAAAATATATATATAAATACAAAATCAAATATAAAAAAAATAAAAATAAAAAAAGTAAATGGATAAAAAATAAAATATATATATAAATACAAAATCAAATATAAAAAAATAAAAATAAAAAAAATAAATGGATAAAAAAATAATATATATATAAATACAAAATCAAATATAAAAAAATAAAAAAAAATAAATAAATGGATAAAAAAATAATATATATATATAAATACAAAATAAAATATAAAGAAAATAAAAATAAATAAATAAATGGATAAAAAAATAAAATATATATATAAATACAAAATCAAATATAAAAAAATAAAAATAAAAAAAATAAATGGATAAAAAAATAATATATATATATATATATATATATAAATACAAAATCAAATATAAAAATAAAAAAAATAAATGGATAAATAAATAAATACATTTAAAAAAAAGGGCTCCTCAGGGATTTTTGTACATTTTTCTCTCTTTTTTCCATTTGTTTTTTTCTATCAGCTTGAGGCATGAATTTTTGCAGGAAATTTTCTTTTTAGTAACATTTTTGAAATCCCTTGTCATTAACCCTTACATGCCATTTTTTTTTTTTTTTTTTTTTGCCAGTTTTGGCCGAGAGGGTATTACATTTGAGGAGGACATGAGTCATTTAAACAACCCTTGTGTCATCCTCCCGGGTCAAATAAGACCTGATGACATCAGACTGGTTTTAGGACAGGTAGAAAAAATAACTAACTTCTTTTTTCACCCTTTAAGGCAACTGGAGACCAACACATTGACCCATAATATTCATCTTTTATCCAGTATTATTGGTCAGTTGTAGTCAAATATACAAGATGAGGCCTTAAGTTGTGCATCTTTTAGTGTTTTATTCTGGTGATGTTCTGTCTTATAAAGATAACAGCTGATGTGACGACACTTCAGACTTCAGAGTTTACTTCCAAATGATTTAGGATTGGTGGTTGTTGATCAGAAGAGTTTATTTCAGTAGAGGCTGTTATCTCTGCTCAGCAGGTCAAATTGCGAGGGCAGGAACTCCCTCATGCCCTCGCAATTTGGCCTCCTGCCCTCTAAAAACATATCTGCCCCGAGGCCACGGTGGCCTTGATGCCCCGCCCACACTGCCCCAGTCAGGCTCCGTTTCCATGGTGACGGTCTGAACAGAAGACACTAAAAGTGGCGTTGCGTCTTCACTTTTTATTCCTCGTTTAGACCAAGGTTATAATAGTTTTGGATTTTTCATTAGTTTTAGTTTTAATTTCGTTGTGAATTTTTGTTTTCAAATTCAGTTAGTTTTAGTTAGTTTTTAGAGTGAGTTTGCTAGTTTTAGTTTAGTTTTTATTTTTTGAAAATGCTTAGTTTTAGTTTAGTTTTTATTAGTTTTAGTGTTAGTTTTATTTTTTTTGTAATGGGTATGTGCCTTTGTTTCCTTTGGTTTATCATCTCAGCCCCAATAAGGTTATTAACTCTTACAGTTCTGGTGTTTTGTATTTTGGTTCTAGTGTAAACATCCCAGTCTCAGTAAACATATTCACCATGTGTTGCATGTTCAAATAGAAACACTGAATTATGTCTGAAAAAAGTTGACAAAGATGAAAACTAAGGACATTTTCACTATAAATATATTTAGTTAGTTTTAGTTAGTTTTGTAACCACAAAATACAGTTTCAGTTAGTTATCGTTTTTAAAAAAACTCTTGTTTTTATTTTTATTTTAGTTAACAAAAATGTTTTTTCGATTTTAGTTTTCGTTATTTTGTTAGTTTTCGTTAACTATAATAACCTTGGTTTAGACGAGCGTTTTTGGGAGTAAATCTGCTGCATACTGTATTTTATTGATGGGAATGAACAGAGTCGGTTATGTCAACTTTTAGTGAAACTTATGTTTTGAAAACATTGTTTATTTTTAGATGACAGCAACAAAAAAGTAAAATGAGTCACACTCATGGTCCTCCATGATATCAGACTGGTTTTAGGACATGTAGAAAAATATTAAAAACTTTTTTTTTCTTCACCTTTAAGGCAACTCATGACCAACACATTGATATATCAATTTCATATTTTTTTCATTATTATTGGTCAATTTTAGTCAAATATACAAAATTAGGGCCTCATTTTCAGGTTTGACTGTGTGCATGCATTTGTACGTGTGTGTGTGTGTGTGTGTGTCTATATGCATAATGGACAATATGTGACAAAAAAGAGACACAAAATGACTAAAAAAAAGATGTAAAATGATCAAAAAAGAAACAAAATGACCAAAAAGAACACAGAAGAAGACACGAAATGACCAAAAAATACATAAAATAACTAAAAAAGACACAAAAAAGACACAATATGACCAAAAAAGACCTAAAAGACCAAAAAAAAAAGACACAAAATTGATCTTAGTCTATTGTATTGATGCCTGGAGCGGATTAAACTCTGCTGTGTTCAAATCAAAGCATGTTTAGACTTCATCGTGTGTGTGTGTGAGAGAGTGTGTGTGTGAGAGAGTGTGTGAGTGTGTGTGTCTATATGCAGAATGGACAATATGTGCAAAAATACATTTTGACCCAACCTCTTGCTTGCTGTCCTCCTCGAAATGAGGCCTAATTTTGTATATTTGACTAAAATTGACCAATAATAATGAAAAACATATGAAAATTATATATCAATGTGTTGGTCATGAGTTGCCTTAAAAGGTAAATAAAAAAAAGTTGGTAATAATTTTTTCTACATGTCCTAAAACCAGTCAGATGTCATGGGGTCCTTTTAGACCCCTGAAGACCCTGGATGTTTAGTCAATAAAGGTATAAAATATCACAAACAAGAATAAATAATTGAAATGGCATGAAAATTTTGGAATATAGAATAAATAGCGTTGTAGATGTAAAAGGAGGAGAATGAGGAGGAGTAGGAGCATACAGAGGTAATATTATTAGATAATATGAATATAAATATTATAGTGGGTCTATTAACTGTTCTGCTGCCCATAAAATGTCAAAGTTAATCTCTGTAAATATCTTGTGACCAAAAGTCTGAAACACTTTTCATGCAAGATGAGAAAATGATGCTGTTACCTACGAGATATACAGCATTTCTGCTTGAAAAAAGTCTCATTATATACAGTACAGGCCAAAAGTTTGGACACACACCTTCTCATTCAATGCGTTTTTCTTTATTTTCATGACTATTTACATTGTAGATTCTCACTGAAGGCTTCAAAACTATGAATGAACACATATGGAATTATGTACTGAACAAAAAAAGTGTGAAATAACTGAAAACATGTCTTGTATTTTAGATTCCTCAAAGTAACCACCCTTTGCTTACTAGAATATAAGACATGTTTTCAGTTATTTCACACTTTTTTGTTAAGTACATAATTCCACATGTGTTCATTAATAGTTTTGATGAATTTACAATGTAAATAGTCATGAAAATAAAGGAAACACATTGAATGAGAAGGTGTGTCCAAACTTTTGGCCTGTACTGTATATATATATATATATATATATATATATATCTCCTTTATTTAACCAGGTAAAAAGTCTCGTTGAGATTTAAAACATCTCTTTTACAGGAGAGACCTGGCCAAGAAGGCAGCATAAAAGTGACAAGTTGCAACATTTAATACACAATTAACATAATAAACAATTAAATATAAATCCAGCCATCACAATCAGTGAAAGAGCCTCAAATAGAGATTATCAGCAGCATCACACTGACCAAGGGAAATTATTTATTTATCCTTTAGAATCGATTTAAATTCACCAACTGTGATCAACTCAGACTATTTCACATCTTTTTGCAGATTGTTCCATGATAAAGGGGCGTAACTAAATATTATTATCATTAAAACAGTTATTTTTCCGTGATGGGCGTATATTTTTTCCTCCTCCTGCTTCACTCTCTGACCTCCTCCTCCCACTAATGTGTGTGTGATGTGTGTGTGTGTGTTTGTGTGTGTGTGTGTGTGTGTGTGTGTGTGTGTGTGTGTGTGTGTCAGCGGGTGAGTCGGGGTCCTCGGACACGGTGCGGGACCCTCGAGGCTTCGCCGTCAAGTTCTACACCGAGGAGGGAAACTGGGACCTGACGGGCAACAACACGCCCATCTTCTTCATCAAGGACGCCATGCTGGTGAGACAGGGAGCTTTATTCATTATAACTCTGGTGTTATTATTATTATTATTATTATTATTATTATTATTATTATTATTAGTATTATTCTGCACAAAGACTGCTGGAGTTCTTCTGATTGAGCTGCAGGACTTAGAGATTTATACAGATTTTATATATTGTACACTGCAAAAAAGGAGTGTCTAAAACCAGATAAAACAGTAAATCTAAAGGTCTAAAACCAGATCAAACAGTCTAAAACCAGATAAAACAGTAAATCTAAAGGTCTAAAACCAGATCAAACAGTCTAAAACCAGATAAAACAGTAAATCTAAAGGTCTAAAACCAGATCAAACAGTCTAAAACCAGATAAAACAGTAAATCTAAAGGTCTAAAACCAGATCAAACAGTAAATCTAAGGGCGCTTTCACACCTATCTCGTTTGGTCCGGACTTTCGGACTTTTCAGTTTGATCCGAACCTAAATTCCAGGTGTGAAAGGTGCCGCGGACCACGGTCCGGACCAAAGGACCAAAGTTTGGTCCGACCAAAAGAGGTGGTCTCGGTCCGGACCAAACGAACCAAGGTCCGAACCTTTTGCAGTGTGAAAACAACTTTTTTTATAGTTCGGACCTTCGTATCAATGACAGGAAGTTTTCTTCTTCTTCTGCTCTCGAAATACGGTACAGGAAGCTCATTTTGCGAATACCGAGCACTCTCACTATTGCTCATTAAGCTGGTGCTGCTGGTAGCAAAAGACCAGCATAAGTATTTGTTGCGGCGATCTGCCTGCAGGTGTAGCTGCATGTGTGTGACAGCCGTGCTGCTGCATGCACGCTACGGCGTGTGCGTTGCTCCGCGGCGCCTCAGCAAGTGAGCACAATCACTAATCAGGGGCAAGGTAACACAAGGCCAAGGACAAACATTTAATTGTGTGCACAACGGACGCATAACGCATGGGAAAGGGACTCAAAAGGAGTAAAAGGTGGCTGGCTGGATTCATTTTGTGTAAACACGTTAAAGAAGTAACACTGACGTCAGATGCCGGCCGGCCTAACAACGCAGTGTAACCAAAACAAAATGAGCCTCGGAAGTCCACAGGGAGATGACGTGTCCAGTAGAACTTTCTTGTAAAGTCCGCTATTCCTTTTGCAGTGTGAAACCAAAACCAACCGGACCAAATGTATACAATGTAACAGAACACGGACCTTGGTCCGGACCTTGGTTCGGACTTTCAGGTGTGAAAACGCCCTATAGGTCTAAAACCAGATCAAACAGTAAATCTAAAGGTCTAAAACCAGATCAAACAGTAAATCTAAAGGTCTAAAACCAGATCAAACAGTAAATCTAAAGGTCTAAAACCAGATCAAACAGTAAATCTAAAGGTCTAAAACCAGATCAAACAGTAAATCTAAAGGTCTAAAACCAGATCAAACAGTGAATCTAAATGTCTAAAACCAGATGAAACAGTAAATCTAAAGGTCTAAAACCAGATCAAACAGTAAATCTAAAGGTCTAAAACCAGATGAAACAGTAAATCTAAAGGTCTAAAACCAGATCAAACAGTAAATCTAAAGGTCTAAAACCAGATCAAACAGTAAATCTAAAGGTCTAAAACCAGATCAAACAGTAAATCTAAAGGTCTAAAACCAGATCAAACAGTAAATCTAAAGGTCTAAAACCAGATCAAACAGTAAATCTAAAGGTCTAAAACCAGATCAAACAGTAAATCTAAAGGTCTAAAACCAGATCAAACAGTAAATCTAAAGGTCTGAAACCAGATCAAACAGTAAATCTAAAGGTCTGAAACCAGATCAAACAGTAAATCTAAAGGTCTGAAACCAGATCAAACAGTAAATCTAAAGGTCTGAAACCAGATCAAACAGTAAATCTAAAGGTCTAAAACCAGATCAAACAGTAAATCTAAAGGTCTAAAACCAGATCAAACAGTAAATCTAAAGGTCTAAAACCAGATCAAACAGTAAATCTAAAGGTCTAAAACCAGATCAAACAGTAAATCTAAAGGTCTAAAACCAGATCAAACAGTAAATCTAAAGGTCTAAAACCAGATCAAACAGTAAATCTAAAGGTCTAAAACCAGATCAAACAGTAAATCTAAAGGTCTAAAACCAGATCAAACAGTAAATCTAAAGGTCTGAAACCAGATCAAACAGTAAATCTAAAGGTCTGAAACCAGATCAAACAGTAAATCTAAAGGTCTAAAACCAGATCAAACAGTAAATCTAAAGGTCTAAAACCAGATCAAACAGTAAATCTAAAGGTCTAAAACGAGATCAAACAGTAAATCTAAAGGTCTAAAACCAGATCAAACAGTAAATCTAAAGGTCTAAAACCAGATCAAACAGTCTAAAACCAGATCAAACAGTAAATCTAAAGGTCTAAAACCAGATCAAACAGTCTAAAACCAGATCAAACAGTAAATCTAAAGGTCTAAAACTAGATCAAACAGTAAATCTAAAGGTCTAAAACCAGATCAAACAGTAAATCTAAAGGTCTAAAACCAGATGAAACAGTAAATCTAAAGGTCTAAAACCAGATGAAACAGTAAATCTAAAGGTCTAAAACCAGATGAAACAGTAAATCTAAAGGTCTAAAACCAGATCAAACAGTAAATCTAAAGGTCTAAAACCAGATCAAACAGTAAATCTAAAGGTCTAAAACCAGATCAAACAGTAAATCTAAAGGTCTAAAACCAGATCAAACAGTAAATCTAAAGGTCTAAAACCAGATCAAACAGTCTAAAACCAGATCAAACAGTAAATCTAAAGGTCTAAAACCAGATCAAACAGTCTAAAACCAGATCAAACAGTAAATCTAAAGGTCTAAAACCAGATCAAACAGTAAATCTAAAGGTCTAAAACCAGATCAAACAGTAAATCTAAAGGTCTAAAACCAGATCAAACAGTAAATCTAAAGGTCTAAAACCAGATCAAACAGTAAATCTAAAGGTCTAAAACCAGATCAAACAGTAAATCTAAAGGTCTGAAACCAGATCAAACAGTAAATCTAAAGGTCTGAAACCAGATCAAACAGTAAATCTAAAGGTCTAAAACCAGATCAAACAGTAAATCTAAAGGTCTAAAACCAGATCAAACAGTAAATCTAAAGGTCTAAAACCAGATCAAACAGTAAATCTAAAGGTCTAAAACCAGATCAAACAGTAAATCTAAAGGTCTAAAACCAGATCAAACAGTAAATCTAAAGGTCTAAAACCAGATCAAACAGTCTAAAACCAGATCAAACAGTAAATCTAAAGGTCTAAAACCAGATCAAACAGTCTAAAACCAGATCAAACAGTAAATCTAAAGGTCTAAAACCAGATCAAACAGTAAATCTAAAGGTCTAAAACCAGATGAAACAGTAAATCTAAAGGTCTAAAACCAGATGAAACAGTAAATCTAAAGGTCTAAAACCAGATGAAACAGTAAATCTAAAGGTCTAAAACCAGATGAAACAGTAAATCTAAAGGTCTAAAACCAGATCAAACAGTAAATCTAAAGGTCTAAAACCAGATCAAACAGTAAATCTAAAGGTCTAAAACCAGATCAAACAGTAAATCTAAAGGTCTAAAACCAGATCAAACAGTCTAAAACCAGATCAAACAGTAAATCTAAAGGTCTAAAACCAGATCAAACAGTCTAAAACCAGATCAAACAGTAAATCTAAAGGTCTAAAACCAGATCAAACAGTAAATCTAAAGGTCTAAAACCAGATCAAACAGTAAATCTAAAGGTCTAAAACCAGATCAAACAGTAAATCTAAAGGTCTAAAACCAGATCAAACAGTAAATCTAAAGGTCTAAAACCAGATCAAACAGTAAATCTAAAGGTCTGAAACCAGATCAAACAGTAAATCTAAAGGTCTGAAACCAGATCAAACAGTAAATCTAAAGGTCTAAAACCAGATCAAACAGTAAATCTAAAGGTCTAAAACCAGATCAAACAGTAAATCTAAAGGTCTAAAACCAGATGAAACAGTAAATCTAAAGGTCTAAAACCAGATCAAACAGTAAATCTAAAGGTCTAAAACCAGATCAAACAGTAAATCTAAAGGTCTAAAACCAGATCAAACAGTCTAAAACCAGATCAAACAGTAAATCTAAAGGTCTAAAACCAGATCAAACAGTCTAAAACCAGATCAAACAGTAAATCTAAAGGTCTAAAACCAGATCAAACAGTAAATCTAAAGGTCTAAAACCAGATCAAACAGTAAATCTAAAGGTCTAAAACCAGATCAAACAGTAAATCTAAAGGTCTAAAACCAGATCAAACAGTAAATCTAAAGGTCTAAAACCAGATCAAACAGTAAAATCTAAAGGTCTAAAACCAGATCAAACAGTGAATCTAAAGGTCTAAAACCAGATCAAACAGTAAATCTAAAGGTCTAAAACCAGATCAAACAGTAAATCTAAAGGTCTAAAACCAGATCAAACAGTAAATCTAAAGGTCTAAAACCAGATCAAACTGTAAATCTAAAGGTCTAAAACCAGATCAAACAGTAAATCTAAAGGTCTAAAACCAGATCAAACAGTAAATCTAAAGGTCTAAAACCAGATCAAACAGTAAATCTAAAGGTCTAAAACCAGATCAAACAGTAAATCTAAAGGTCTAAAACCAGATCAAACAGTCTAAAACCAGATCAAACAGTAAATCTAAAGGTCTAAAACCAGATCAAACAGTCTAAAACCAGATCAAACAGTAAATCTAAAGGTCTAAAACCAGATCAAACAGTAAATCTAAAGGTCTAAAACCAGATCAAACAGTAAATCTAAAGGTCTAAAACCAGATCAAACAGTAAATCTAAAGGTCTAAAACCAGATCAAACAGTAAATCTAAAGGTCTAAAACTAGATCAAACAGTAAATCTAAAGGTCTAAAACCAGATCAAACAGTAAATCTAAAGGTCTGAAACCAGATCAAACAGTAAATCTAAAGGTCTGAAACCAGATCAAACAGTAAATCTAAAGGTCTGAAACCAGATCAAACAGTAAATCTAAAGGTCTAAAACCAGATCAAACAGTAAATCTAAAGGTCTAATACCAGATCAAACAGTCTAAAACCAGATCAAACAGTAAATCTAAAGGTCTAAAACCAGATCAAACAGTCTAAAACCAGATGAAACAGTAAATCTAAAGGTCTAAAACCAGATCAAACAGTAAATCTAAAGGTCTAAAACCAGATCAAACAGTAAATCTAAAGGTCTAAAACCAGATCAAACAGTAAATCTAAAGGTCTAAAACCAGATCAAACAGTAAATCTAAAGGTCTAAAACCAGATCAAACAGTAAATCTAAAGGTCTAAAACCAGATCAAACAGTAAATCTAAAGGTCTGAAACCAGATCAAACAGTAAATCTAAAGGTCTGAAACCAGATCAAACAGTAAATCTAAAGGTCTGAAACCAGATCAAACAGTAAATCTAAAGGTCTAAAACCAGATCAAACAGTAAATCTAAAGGTCTAAAACCAGATCAAACAGTAAATCTAAAGGTCTAAAACCAGATCAAACAGTAAATCTAAAGGTTGTTATTTTTCAGTTCCCGTCGTTCATCCACACCCAGAAGAGAAACCCCCAGACCCACATGAAGGACCCCGACATGTTCTGGGACTTCATGAGCCTGAGGCCGGAGACTCTGCACCAGGTAGCTGCTGCTCTATCACATCATATACAAACATATTACATATATAACATTATATAATAATAATAATAATATAACATTATTTACCCCTTTGGGGACTGTTACAGATATTTTTTTTGTCATTTTTCACTTTTGTTTTGGCAATAATTGTGGCTGTGATGCTGCAAACGGCATGATTTTTGAAGGTTTTCTTTCTTGATATAATTTAAAATTAAATTTTTTCTAATGTGTCTATAATAATACACTGTGTACATTTACTACCCTTTCAGGACCTTAAAGCTGATATGTCCACTTCCAAAAAAATGCTATAAAAACCTTAGATTAATACTTTTTCTACTTTTTTTCTGCATAAACCTCTTAAACAAAACTACAAAACATTCAAAGATTTTGAGGATGTTTAACCCTTTAAATGCCAGTTTGATTGCACCACATCACTGATGTTTTTAATAAAAGAAATACATAAATGTACTTATTTTCCATATAATATACTTTTTGGCTTGAGCATTTATTTTTATTACAGCCTTGGATATGTGAAAGATTGGCAACAAAATAGATTTTGAAGCATTTTTAGTTTTTGTGTAGAACAAAATATTCATCTTAAGTTTTTATTGCGTTTTTTTGAAAGTGGACATTTTCAGCCTTAAGGTCCTGAAAGGGTTAAAAAAAAAAGGGGTTAAATGCCAAAAACTTTTAAACATTGGTAGTTTTTTAAACATTTGGTAGTTTTGAGCAGGGTGGAAGTTGTTTAAGAGGTTTATGCAGAAAAAAATAGGAAAAATATTAATCTGTAAAGTTTTTATGGCATTTTTTAAATGGACATTTTCAGCGTTAAGGTCCTGAAAGGGTAGTGCATTTTAAATCTGACATTACATAAAAAAAAACTAAAAATGCATCAAAATGAATTGTTCTCAATCTTTGACATATCCAAGGCTGTCATAAAAACGAATGCCCCAGCCAAAAATTATTTATTATATGGAAAATAACTACATTTTTTTTCATTTTTTTCTTTGAAAAACAGTGACATTATGTAATCAAACTGGCATTTAAAGGGTTAAAATCCTGAAAATAATATAATATTTGATCGTTTTTATTAGGACTGAAGTTGACTGAAAGATTTAACCCCAAAAAAGTTGAAAAAATGTTTTTATCAGTAATATTTTTATAGTGTTTTTTTTAAGAAGTGGACATGTCTGCCATCTAGTGGCCATAAAGGGGTTTTTACATTTTTAGAACTGACACTACACACAAAAACTAAAAATGCATCAAAATCAATGTTGTTCTTAATCTTTGACATATCCAAGGCTGTGATAAAAAACAATGCCCCAGCCAAAGATGATTTATTATATGGAAAATAACTACATTTTTGTATTTTTTGGTGCAAAGTGGAGATTGAAGTGGACGTTTTCAGGCTTAAGGTCCTGAAAGGGCCATAAATTAAAGTTCTCTTCTCTTATTGGCTGCTGGTTTCAGTGTCTCGTGTCTCTGTCAGGTTTCCTTCGTGTTCTCTGATCGAGGTTTGCCCGACGGCTTCCGCCACATGAACGGCTACGGCTCGCACACCTTCAAGATGGTCAACGCCGCCGGAGAGCCCGTCTACTGCAAGTTCCACTACAAGGTCAGTTTCCCACAGCTTGTCACATTAAAATAAATAACTACAAAATCCTAAAATGAATGTACAAATAGATGGCCACACAATAACCCTCCTCATACCTACTAACTGTCAGAAATCAACGTAAACAACAACTGGTGTCGTAAATATCTACTCTTTATTTTTATTTTTAAAAATATTTACCTTATTTTCTGTTCAAGTTGTTTGACCTTTTCTTGTTATGTAAATAAAAATAAAGTTGTCCTCCAAAAGTGGGGGGGTGGTGGGCCAAAAAAAAAAAAAAAGAAGAAGATTCAACTTTATTAATCCCACAGCGGGGAAATTTCTTTGTTACAGCAAAACAATTGCACACAATAATTTCCCTTTTAGATAAAGATTTTAAAAAAACAATCTAATTGAAAAAGACATTTAACAACATACAACATACTACATACAATTTAGCGCAAATTAAGTGAAGAATGTGCAGAAAAGATGTCGTCTTGATTACTGTTCAGTTGTTGGTCTGCTGCATCCAACAGTCTTATAAACAGATTATAAGTGGCTCAAAGCAAGACTGAAGACTGATTCTAGGAAAAAGAAATTATATGAAATTAAATGAATTAATTCCTTATGTTTAAATGTTTCTTAATGATTGGTGTAGGCCCAAAGCAATTTGTTTTCTCCAATTGCAAAAATGTGTAGCTTATATACAGCATTAAATAAAAGTTTCAACAACTAAAATGTGCATCATAGCTTACTAAAGTCTACCGCCTGGTGCCTAAACTTCTACATTTTGCCAACTTCATGTCATGTTTTGTGTTTCCCTTTCATTTCTAAAACTCCTGAGACATTTATTTGGTGTCTCGCCTCTCATTTGCACTCGGGTCCTCGCTGCATTCTGACAAAATCGTATTAATAAATGCTCATTAGACCCTATTAGTAATATCGGTAGGCTAATTTAGACTTAGTAGGCTGTTTTATCTTCATTGTAAGGTTTGTGGCTCCATTTCAACATTTTTTTCACTTTTTCTGGCCAACAGTGGCTCTTTTGTTAGTAAAGGTTGCTGACCCCTGTTCTAGGTTGTTCTCCAAGAACTCCTGTTGTAGAAATGCATGAACATCTCACCTGGTTATTAAGAGTCAAGGATAATATATTATATAATAATTTAATTTACCGCTCAAATATTCATTCTTATAAGACTCGAGGGGTTAATAGTGGACTGATTTCTCTACCTGAGACTCTTTGAGGTTGTCTTCAGTCTTCCTGGTTGGTGAAATTAGTGTTTTTAAAAGAAGATTAAGAATGTATCTGATGTCAACACCTTAATTATATCATCATTTTATTTCAGTGTGGTACAAGACTGTATACTGCTTTTCTTCTTTTTATATATTTTTATAATGACTTGAGTATGTAATGCCTGTGGTACTCTGTTAAAATGATTGTCTGGACCCAGGAAGACCAGCTGTCGTATAGGCGTCAGCTAGTGGGGATCCTTTTAAATAAACAAATAAATAAACTTATAAATAAAGATGTGTTGTTCCTCAGACGGATCAGGGGATCAAGAACATGCCGGTGGCGGACGGGGAGCGCCTCGCCTCCACCAGCCCAGATTACGCCATCGGGGACCTGTTCAACGCCATCGCCACGGGGAACTTCCCGTCCTGGACCTTCTACATCCAGGTCATGACCTTCGATCAGGCCGAGAGGCACCAGTTCAACCCCTTCGACCTCACCAAGGTAACACGCCACCTTTAGCCTCTTCCTGTTTGTCTTGTCACGCCTCGTCCATTGTCATCTTCAACAACGACGAGCCTTTAATTGGCCAAAATCACCCGTTTCTAATCAAGTCCCTGATTCATGTTTTCTTTAAAACGTCGCTAAAAACACCTTTATCGCAGAGAGAAACTGTAAAAACAGGCATTATCGTTGAGTTTGAACTTTACGACGGTCCTTGAATGCATCAACAGTTATAAAAAGAGACCGAAACTTGTGTTGACTGTCAGAATCTCTTTATTTTACACGTGTCAGTATTATTGTGGAGTTCCTCAGGGTTCAATTCTAGGACCACTTTCAAATTCTGAACTCTCTGAACCCCACGTGTGTTTTCTTTCTTTTTTAAATCATGAAAAATCTGAGTTTATCGTAGAAAAAAACTGTAAAAACAGACATTATTGTCGAGTTTGAACTTTCCGACGGTCCTTGAACGCATCAACAGTTATAAAAGGAGACCAAAACTTGTGTTGAATGTCAGAATCTCTTTATTTTACATGTGTCAGTTATATTGTGGAGTTCCTCAGGGTTCAATGCTAGGACCACTTTCAAATTCGGAACTCTCTGAACCCCACGTGTGTTCTTTAAAAAATCATGAAAAATCAGAGTTTATCGTTGAAAGAAACTGTAAAAACAGACATTATCGTTGAGTTTGAACTTTCCGACGGTCCTTGAACGCATCAACAGTTATAAAAAGAGACCGAAACTTGTGTTGACTGTCAGAATCTCTTTATTTTACATGTGTCAGCATTATTGTGGAGTTCCTCAGGGTTCAATTCTAGGACCACTTTCAAATTCTGAACTCTCTGAACCCCCCACATGTGTTCTTTAAAAAATCATTAAAAAAATCTGAGTTTATCGTAGAAAAAAACTGTAAAAACAGACATTATCGTCGAGTTTGAAGTTTCCGACCGTCCTTCAACGCATCAACAGTTATAAAAAGAGACCGAAACTTGTGTTGAATGTTGATATTTGTGTCAAAATCTCTTTATTCTACATGTGTCAGTTATATTGTGGAGTTCCTCAGGGTTCAACTCTAGGACCACTTTCAAATTCTGAACTCTCCGAACCCCCCACGTGTGTTTTCTTTTTAAAAAAATCATTAAAAATCTGAGTTTATCGTTGAAAGAAAATGTAAAAACAGACATTATCGTCACTTTGAAATTGTTTGTTATAGAAAGTGACTAAAACTTGTGTTAAATGTTTATGTCAGAATCTCTTTATTCTACAGTAACAATATTTATATATAGTAAAATATATATAATTACTGTGCTGAAGTACAACTTTGAGTATTTCCATTTTCTATAACTTTATACTTCTACTCCAGTAGAGTTATAGCTTTAGTTTGAACAGTATTATATATTATATTATATTATATTGCATATTTGTGTTGTCCAGGTGTGGTCCCATAAGCAGTTCCCTCTGATCCCAGTGGGTAAACTGGTTCTGAACAGGAACCCAGTGAACTACTTCTGTGAGGTGGAGCAGATGGCCTTTGACCCCAGCAACATGCCGCCGGGCATCGAGCCCAGTCCAGACAAGATGCTGCAGGTAAACACACCTGGAGAGACTGCTTTTACATCCAGGACGATTGGAAAGTGTTTATATCTTCAGGGTTCATACGGGGCTTGAAATCCTTGAAAATACTTGAATTTTAATGTTGAATTTCAAGGTTTGAAAAGTGCTTTGATTTTGGATAAAGTGCTTGTAAATGCTTGAAATTCTTCCTGTATTTCTCTTACAATCTGACTACAGATAACCACATGTTCAATGGAAAAAACTATGTAAACTGTCTGAAATCTGAAATGAAGCCTGAACTGAACTGAAGGGAGTTTTTCTAGTTCCTAGTGGATGTGAGGGCTCCTGAAGTATTTGTGGGTCTTTCCTCCTAGTTTGGGTCGTGTTTAGTTTTAGCAAAGTGTTTTAACAAACTACTTTTAGTTGTTAAGAGTGTAATAACATTGCTGGTGGTATGGTGAAGTGAAATTAGCCCTTTTAGTATGGAAGTACTCATCTAAAACATGACATTTACCGCTGAAAGGTCCTGGAAAAGCTTGAAAAAGGACTTTGAAAGTCCCTGAAAAGTGCTTGAATTTGACCACTGAAAAAGTGTACAAACCCTGGAAATATAAATGACATTTTATTACAATTTAAAAAAAAAAATACATATCAAGAAATTTTTCTGATTTCCGTCATTCTGTGTTATTCTGTTTGACTTGTTCCCTCTGTTGACTCCGTAGAGCTGCAGGACTGATAGATGAATGTATATTTTATATATTATTATTATTATTATTATTATTATTATTATTATTATTATTATTATTATTGTTGTTGTTGTTGTCTCCAGGGTCGTCTGTTCTCCTACCCCGACACTCACCGTCACCGTCTGGGGGCAAACTACCTCCAGCTGCCCGTCAACTGTCCGTACCGCGCCCGAGTCTCCAACTACCAGAGAGACGGACCCATGTGCATGTCTGACAACCAGGGTACATATCATATATAATATATATAATATATATATAATATAAAAGTTCAGCTTCTATTCATGTCTGATTAGAATGTTGCAGCAGCACAAATACAGTTTTTATGGGCTGAAATATGAGCCTCCAGAAACTGAATTTGAATTATTTATATTTGAATTTGAATTGCTTAACTTGAATAATTGCATTAAAAAACTTGCAGAATTCAATTTTAATTTTCTGCAACAAACATCCGGCTAGTTGAGGCAGAAAATTTAAATTTAATTTTGCGAACTGAATTTGAATTGTGAGAACTGAATTTTTCAGTTCCAAACTAATAAATTAAATTTCAAAATACAATTCAGATTCAGTTTTTCAATGCAAATGATTCAAATTCAGTTTCTGGTGGCTCATATTTCAGCCCAGATACGTAAAGAAGTTTAACAAAATACAAAGAATGAATAAAAAAAGAGGGAAACACAAACTATTATAACGGTGACAGTGAGGTGGTTATTATACTTATTGTCTTCTGTGGTAATTCAGTAAAATATAATATAGTTTTTGATGATGTTAGATATTATTACATATTAACAAAGTTAAGAGTTGTAAGATGTTTTTTTTTGAAAGCACACTATAAAATACAGACAAAACAAACAGTAAATACATAACATTTTATATCTAAAAGACATTAAAATCAAGTTGTATTTATAATGTAATAATAATAATAATAATAATAATATAGTAATATGTATTAAAGGACATTTTCCCTGAAACCAACATTCTGCAGTACTGAATGTTGACCACCAGAGGGCGCTGCTTCATAAAGAGAACTGACTCAATAATAAATAAATATTTAAATAAATAATTCAATCAATAAACGGATTGACGTTTAAATGTAACAAAAATAAATCTAGGCATTAATTATTGATCAAATCTGACTTAAACTGAGCTTTGTTTCTTTTTTTCCCATAATTTTGACTTTTTATCTCAGAATTTAAAATAAAGATGCAAATTCAAATAGAAATAAAAATGTTTTTTTTTTCATTTAATAATTAATGCCTACATTTATTTTTAACATTAATTTTGGTACATTTTAAGGCATGTTGAATCAATTGTTAGAAAAGTTAGAAAAATTCTTGATTTTGAACCTAATCTGGTGTTTATGTTCACTCGTCATTCACAAATAGATAAAAACATAGAATCAGAGTGAATGTGTTTATAAACACTGATCACTGGCTGTAAACTGTATTTATTTTCACATTGTTTATTATATAATTATTATTATTTATTTATTGAGTGTAGAGAAGTTGTGTTAAGGTGCTCTGAATAGTTTTTTTGAGTCTGGACTTATTGATCCTTATTGGAATCATTATAATAAACACTTTCCACTGCAGGATGTAACTGTTCATGTTCCTGTGTGGTGTTTGTCCTGCAGGTGGCGCTCCCAACTATTACCCCAACAGCTTCAGTGCTGCAGAGGTCCAGCCTCACTGTGTCCAGTCAAAGTTCAAGGTTTCTGCTGACGTAGCTCGCTACAACACCGACGACGACGACAACGTCACCCAGGTAACAACACATTACCTGCTGCTGGTTCAGCTACACCAGGGGAGTCAAACGAGGCAATACCAAATTATTATCTTATTATTGTACTATAAAAGCTGACCCGCTGGTATTATACGGCGCATTTACCGCTAATACTACAAATCCCACAATGCCCTGCTGTTGTTTTGGCTCCTCTGTGACAGTCGTCATAGCAACCTCAAGCTAGAGCTGTCTCCCAGCTACTCCTTCCCAAAAATGGTGAGAAGAAAGGCAGAATTTATTATTAACCTGTTGAAAAAGTTTATTTTGATATTTAAATCAGAAGGATGCAAATAGAAAAGAGGCATACGATTTTTATTTATTTTTTATTTAATAAATTAATGACATTGATGTGTTTTTTTATATGAAATTTGATTTGCATGTCTGCACTATTTAGTTATATATTGTATGTTTATAAGCGTTGCTGGTTCCATATTTAATGTTAAAGCAAAACATGTTTGGTAGATATTAAAAGGTTTATTTGTTCAATGTTGGCCCGCCATTTTATTCAAGTTTTAAATTTTGGCCCATTGTGTATTTGAGTTTGACACCCCTGGTTTACAGTAACTAACATCTGGAGAACATGAAGATCATAAACGCTTCATACACCTGTAATAAACGCTTCATACAGCTGTAATAAACGTTGTGTTTTGGTTAAAACTATTCAGATTCTGAGAGATTGTTCTATGAGTCGTGGAGAGTTATTCTCATGTTAAATAAGGTCTCATAAGTTTTGCAGAAATGTTTCATTTATACCATTTGTTGCACAAGTCTGGTGCTAAATGTAACCAACTGAACATTCAGTTCTCACAATTCAATTTCAATTTTCTGTGACGAACATCTGAACAATCAGCAGCTCTGTTTTCTGAGCTCCATTGTTCTGCCTCAACTAGCCGGATGTTTGTCGCAGAAAATTAAAATTGAATTGAGAGAACTGAATGTTTCAGTTCCAAACTAATAAATTAAATTTCAAATTACAATTCAGATTCAGTTTTTCAATGCAATGATTCAAACTGAACCATACAAATTCAAATGATGTGATTCAAATTCAGTTTTTTAATGCAATTATTTAAGTTCAGCAATTCAAATTCAAATATAAATGATTCAGATTCAGTTTCTGGAGGCTGATATTTCCAGAGGTTTCCTCCAACAGCCCGTCTCTAGTCGGGTCACACTTGTTTTGGTTTAAACGATGCTTTCTTTCAGTGTGAACTTCTCTTACAGACCTGTTTTATTTGTATTTGTATTTGTCTTGTGTTTTCCCGCCAGGTGCGAGCGTTCTACTCTCAGGTCCTGAACGAAGGCGAGCGCCAGCGGCTCTGTGAGAACATGGCCGGGGCCCTGAAGGCAGCACAGCTCTTCATCCAGAAACGCATGGTGAGTTCAGGGACCTCAGAGGTTTTTACTTTACAGAGCCACAGTCCTTTAACGGTGTCACACATATTAAAATCAGGTTTATTTTCTGCTCCTTTTTTAAAGCTAATATGTGAGTAAAGCTGCTCTCAGGTCAATAACATGAATTTATTTATGTTCACATTCTATCAACAGGCAGTTTCTATGGAAGCCGGTTAAAAAAAATAAATATGAAAACTTGTCTTTTTTTTTGTTGTTGCCCAAATGAAGTCGAAATAATGAGATAAAAATCTAATAATTTCGACTTTTTATCTCATAATTTTGACTTAATATGGCCAAAGTTTTTATTTTTATAACTGGCAGACTTTTTATCTCATTATAATTTTTTTAATGTCATTTATGACTTCATCTTATCATTTCGATTTTCTGTCATTTCTTTTTCTCATAATTTTAACTTTTTATCTAATAATTTCGACTTAATATGGGCAAAGAAAGTTTTTATTTTTATAACTGGTGGACTTTTTATCTCATGTTTTTTTTATCTCATAACTTTGACTTTTTATCCCATAATTATAACTTTTTATCTCATAATTTTGACTTTTTATATAATAATTTTGACTTTTTATCTCATAATTTTGACTTTTTATCTAATAATTATGATTTTTATCCCATAATCTCAGGTGGAGAACCTGAAGGCGGTCCATCCAGATTATGCTAACCGTGTTCAGACTCTCCTCAACAAATACAACGCCGAGGCTCAGCAGGTAAACAAACAAACAAACAAACATCATCAATCATCTGTTTCTCTCTTCATACTGTAGATTAATACTGAATATTAAAATAATCTCATTCTGTATCTCCGTCTCGTCCTCAGAACTCGTCTGTGCGTGTTTACAGCCGTCCGGGCGTCTCGGCCGTCGCCGCGTCCTCCAAGATGTGAATCCTGCAGCGTCCAGCGGGGGGCGCCCCCCCCCCCGTCTCCATGCCAACGCACTTATTGATCTCTAATCGCTACGATCAGTCACACGGCAGCGTGTTGGGACCGTCGGAGGGAACAAAGAAGAGAAGAAGAGCTGGAATTTACAAGCTCAGAGTCAGAAATTCATGACAAAAATACCACAAAAACTATGATATTAAAATATTAAAGTGGGCAGTTTTACCACAAAACTTTATACTTCATACATGTTGATTTTTGTCAAAAAATTTCAAATTTTTTAAATGGCTAAAAATGCTTAAAATGGGTCAATTATAGTCTGTTGATACGTATGGTAGTAGTTTTTCAAAAAAAAATTGAGGAAAAACACCATATTATGGGATTTCCAAAAATTGGACAAAAACTAAAAAGTCAATTTAAAGGCATGTCGTTATTTGTCAAAAATGGTAACATTTTAAAATGCCTAAAAATGCTTAAAATGGGCAGATTATAGACTATTACTGGATAATAATGACAGAAAAACACCATATTATGAGATATCCAAAGATGACCCTCCAAAATAAAATTAATATAATAGCATGTTGATTTTTGTCAAAATTATTCAAATTTTAAAAAAGGCCTAAAAATACTTAAAATGGGCAGATTATAGAGAAAATTAGCCTCTAAAAAAAGTCAAACTGTAGCATGTTGTTTTTTGTCAAAAATGGTCAAATTTTAAAATGCTTGAAAATGGATCAATTATAATCCGTTGATATAAAATTTGCTTGGATTAAAGTAGCAAATCAACAAAAAAAAGATACATTTACAAGGAAAAAAACTCCATTCTTTGACAATTTCTACATTTGTTTGTGTGCAAAATCTATGACTTCATTATCTCAGAGTTTAATTTCATGTCAGTTCATGAATTTCTGACTTAAATCTGAGGAAATTCAAATTTTTTTGTTGTTAGAATCTGGCTTCCTTTGTTTCCAACGACAACAGCCCAACACGTTGCCGTGGTGACGAGCTTTGACTTTTCATCAATGAGACTGAAATAGTAACTTTGTCTTGTCAGCAGTTTGAGGTTAATTCATCTTTAAATCACTCTCGAGAGTTTTATTATTAAAGATTTAGATCGTATTAAATCAATGAACCTAAACTGCTGTTGAATCTCTGACATGTTATGATTGTTTCTAATAATTCCTCAGGTTTTGTGTTCTACTATCTTATGATCAAAGTATTCAAAAGGTCTTCAAAAACAAAATATAAATATATATATATATGTAATCCTGACATTCACAGCATGAATCTTCTCTTCAGATGGAAAAACACCTTGATTTGTTTGCAGTTTTTGACCCGAATATTGTGACAAACAATGTTTGTTTTTGTTTTTAATCTTACTATCAGTTGTTTGCTTCTTTATATCTTGTTTCTTGTTCCAACTGATGAAGTTTAAAGATGAATTATTTCCACTAGAGCTGAAATAACAGAACAGTGCCTTTATGTTTCCTTAAACACCAGATTAAACCTTCAACTGGAAGAATGAATTACAACATTAGAGTTAATGAACACTGATTAATAGAGGTGAAATGGTTTTCTGGTATTTTAATATTAATGACATCATGTTTGGTCCACAAAGGTCCCGACAGGATGAAAACAATCAATCTAACGTCCAACATGAATCATTCATCTAACCTGCCTTTGTTTGTTTGTTTGTTTGTTTTATAATCAGAATGTAACAGATTGTCTTCTATTAGTGTTTGAGTTGACATGTATATTTAGAGCCGCTATTAATTGATTTGTAATCAAATAAAAGTCTTTCAGCAGCTTTTATTGGTCTCTGTTTCTTGTTTCCACTGTGTTTGATGCATAAAAAATACAAACTTTATCTTAAAGTTTGTAATCAAAAAACAACAGAAACATAGTGTGTCATCTAAAAATGTCAAAAACGTCACATACGTGTTGATTTTTGTCAAAATTTAAAATGCCTAAAAATGTTTCAAATGGGTAGATTTTAGACTGTTGATACGTAAAGTAGTATAGTTTGACCAAAAATAGCAAAAATACACCATATTATGGAATGTCCAAAAATGACCCTCCAAAAAAAGTCATAAATGGTGAAATTTTAAAATGCATAAAAATTCTACAAATAACTTCATTATAGTCTGTTGATACATATTAGAACATAGTTTGTTAATTAATGACAGAAAAACACCAATTATGGGATTTGCAAAAAATTGACCAAAACTAAAAAGTCATACTATAGCATGTTGTTTTTTGTCAAAAATGCAGATATTTTAAAATGCATAAAAATGCCAAAAATTACTTCATTATAGTCTGTTGATGCACATTAGAACATAGTTTGTCCATAAATGACAGAAAAACACCATATTATGGGATTTCCAAAAATGACCCATTTAAAAAAAAAAAAAAGTCATAACAAAAATGGTGACATTTTAAAATGCATAAAAATTATAAAAATGACTTTAATTTAGTTTGTTGATACATGTTGGAACATAATTTCTCCATAAATGACAGAAAAACACCATATTATGGGATGTCCAAAAATTGGACCAAAACTAAAAAGTCTTACTATAGCATGTCGTTTTTTTTGTCAAAAATGTTGAAATTTTAAAATGCCTAAAATAATAAAAATGACTTTAATATAGTTTGTTGATACATGTTGGAACATAATTTCTCCATAAATGACAGAAAAACACCATATTATGGAATGTCCAAAAATTGGACCAAAACCAAAAAGTCATACTATAGCATGTTGATTTTTGTCAAAAAAATGCTGAAATTTTAAAATGCCTAAAAATTACTTCATTAAAGTCTGTTGATACATATTAGAACATATTTTGTCCATTAATGACAGAAAACACCATATTATGGGATTTCCAAAAATGACCCATTTAAAAAAAAAAGTCATACTATAGTATGTTTTTTGTCAAAAATGCTGAAATTTTAAAATGCATAAAAATGCCAAAAATGACTTTGTTATAGTCTGTTGATACATATTAGAACATAGTTTGTCCATAAATAACAGCAAACACCATATTATGAAATGTCCAAAAATCGCACCAAAACTAAAAAGTCATACTATAGCATGTTGTTTTTTCGTCAAAAATGGTGAAATTTTAAAATGCATAAAAATTCTACAAATAACTTTATTATAGTCTGTTGATACATATTAGAAGATAGTTTGTTAATTAATGACAGAAAAACACCAATTATGGGATTTCAAAAAATGTGTTCATAAATAACAGAAAACCATCATATTTTGACATGTCCAAAATTTGGACCAAAACCAAAATGACAGAAAACACCATATTATGGGATTTCCAAAAATGACCCTCCAAAAAAAGTCATACTTTAGCATGCTGTTTTTTGTCAAAAATGGTGAAATGTTACAGTTTTTCTCAGTCTCTTTGGTGCATTTCTCACGCCACTATGAACATTTGCAGTTAATACATTTCTCTAAAAAATTAGTACAAACTGTAAAACCTGGTTGATCTATCTGACTTTATACTATTTACAGCCATTTAAAACTACAGTAAAGTTACACATGACTGTATTTTTGAGGTAACTGAGAACAACACACTGAATATGGATGCTTCATATTTTTCCTGCATATGCTCTTTGCAGTTCTAATTTGTTTGCAGCATTGTGCAAAAGAAAAAAACATCCTTATTTAGAACAAACAAAGTCTCTTTGGGTCGAGCAACATAAGATATGATAAAGTTATAAAACAGCAGAGAGTTGTATGAAAGTCATTGATGACTGTTGTAATTAGTTTAGCAGTTTCTCCTGATAACTAATTATCAGGAGAAACTGCTGCTATGATGAGAACTAATGACTAAATGTTGTGGAGGTTGAACTAACTGTTGTGTAAATATTAACATTAATGTGAGAAATGAACCAAATCGACTGATAAAAACTGTAATCAGGCTCCAGATTCTCCACAAGGGGAGCTGTTCACTCTACAGCTGTTTCCATCCACCTGTTTTATGCTTTTTTTTCAGGTTTGCATTAAAAAAAACTGCAGAATTTTTTTTTGCAAAAGCCTTGAAATATCATTCAAAGTGGAAATGTTTGTGTTTTGTTAAAAGCTAAATGTGACAAGAGAAACTTTCCTGATGTTCATCCTGCTCTGTGTTCATCTGCTGAACGTCCTCGCTGCAGAGACTCAGAGCTGGATGGAAATCTGCAAAAACATAGAGGCAGAATAAGAATCTCAAATAATCACTCTACTTGATGTTTCCCTTCACAGTTACAGCTTCTTGTTGCAACATCTTCTTCATCAACAGTTTGATGTTTTAGGCGCCACAAACTGCTCATCTCAAAGAAGCCCCTCCTAACAAAATCACAGAACACTCGTAGATAAAAACTAGAAAATTTCCTCTGGGGAAATTCTGAAAGGGCCACGGGGGCTACTGCCGGTGTGTGTACACTATGATGAGATTCTTCAGAGATTTCAAACTATGCCATTTAACCTCAAAATGTGTGTGTGTGTGTGTGTGTGTGTAATTAAAATCACATAAAGTTACGTGTGTGTGTGTGTTTGAAGCATGTGTATGCATTTGTTAGAGCGATCTAAAAAAACTGTTCCATCTTCCCTTTTTCCAAAATCTCCCTGCGTTTTTAATATGGGAGCCAATGAGGCTGTTGGTGGTGTTGGTGGATCATCTGTGCGTCCTACGCCCAAACTATAACTCTGACAGCTTTACCAGAGGATTGTGAGGGAGAAGACTAATTTTCCTACGTTTCTATGTATAAATTATTTCTGTAGAGTGGAATTTGCGGCCTGGAGCGCAGTTTTCAAATTTATTTTTTGACAGTTTTTTCTCTCCCTCTACACTCTGGTGATGATGTCACACACTGTGACACGAACATTCCGTGCAATACACACCCATCATAATCTCAGAATTTCTCCAAAAATGATCATGGTCATTGAACAGGGATTGATAAAAAACTATATGACCTATCGAAACGCAAAGTAATACACCGATACACATGTTGCGAAAAGTTTGTATTCCGTAGAGAAAAGTAATAGCACACCGATCCCGATCAAACCGCACGTTTTGATATATAATTTGTCCTGCAACTCTTCAAGTTGTAGGACTAGTAGCGGGACGAAATTGCGTCCGGAAGAGGAAGAAGAAGAAATCCACAGTATAACAGTAGTGCAGCACTGGTCCCGACAGATATTGCTGGATGGGACCAGTGCTGGGGAGATTGCCCCGAGGCCCTAATAAGTCATTATTTGCATTTGTTTTACAAATTTTCGTGAAATTTGGTTAAAATTTGTCAATCTTTTGGATGTAAAGCTGGATATTGAGTCACTGCCATTTGTTTTTATTTGTAAATAAATGTATTATCTATTTATTTTATTTCAAATATATAAACTGAACTTAACATGAAGGTTTTGGAGCTCAGGACCAATAGACACAATAATAATTTACAACATAAATACAAATACAAATAATGTGAGTTATTTCAGTAAACACTCACACGGTTCAACTAGTAGGACAGAAGCTTCAGTCGTAGCATCAGTCGCCTATTAATGGTACTGTTTCTAAACTGAATCCCCAAAATAAAATATATTTCTTGCATGTAGACCAGGGATGGTCAACATGAGGCCCGGGGGCCACATACGGCCCTCACCCTCACTTGAAGTGGCCCTCAGTACAACTACATGCATTTGAGCATGAAATCTTAAAAGTTCAGTGTAAAAATGCACAAAATGACTTCTTGTAATTAATGTTGGTCTGCTGTTCTTGTGAAAAACAATAAATCACAGTAAGTGGTTATTTTTTATTTGCTTTAAACCTTTTGTATTCCTGTTTATACTGTTAAACATGCATTAGAGCATGAAATATGTTAAGTTACTGCACTGTAAACATATTTAAATGTCAGTTTCATCATATCTGGTTAAGTGCACGCTCCTATATGTGGCCCTGTGGTAGTGAACATGATAAACTGAGGCTCTGCAGTATTTAAGTTACCCATTCCTGATGTAGGTGATGCAGGTTTTGCAGAATTGAAGGTTGAAAACTTTCTAAAGCTGTTATTATAAATCCAGTTGTTTGACTGAGTGCCATTGGCTGAACGAGGCCTCAGCTGCATGCACACACACACACACACACACACACACACATTCTTATAATAGTTTAGAATTGTTCATTAGTTTTAGTTTTAATTTAGTTGTGAATTTTTTGTTTTCAAATTCAGTTAGTCTTAGTTAGTTTTTAGAGTGAGTTTGCTAGTTTTAGTTTAGTATTTTAGTTTTTGAAATGCTTTAGTTGTAGTTTAGTTTTTATTAGTTTTAGTTTAGTTTTTATTAGTTGTAGTGTTTTGTAATGGGGTATTTGTTGGGTGGGAGATTAAAAGAGGTCACAGTCAATTTTTTTTTTTTTTTAAAGATATTTTTTGGGCATTTGTAGCTTTTATTGAGAGTACAGAGTGAAAGGGGGAGACAGAGGGGAAGACATGCGGGAAAGGGCGCCGAGCCGGATTCGAACCCGGGCCGCCCGCTCATGAGGACTGGGCCTCTATGGTACGCGCTCTACCAGGTGCGCCACCGGGAACGCTCCGTCACAGTCAATTATGCCTTTATTTCCTTTGTCTTATCCATCTTCATTATGGATGAAAAAAAGTTGACAAAGATGGCAAAGACCGGCTGAAATGTCCTCACTTTGTAAAAATGTTCTCACTCTGTTGGTTAAAATGTGTTCCGGTCCTCACTATGTAGGAAGTACAAGAACACACACACACACACACACACACACACACACACACACACACACACATATGTCTCCACCCTCCACCAAAGTGGCTGAGAGAAACTGTAAAGCCCAGTAGGGGAATCCAGTGATGTAATGTAACTAAGTACATTTACTCAGTTCTGTTCTTAAGTAGAAATTTGCGGTCAGGGACTAAAGGATCTGAATACTTCTTCCTCCACTGGTGGAGTCCAGTCATGCCGGTTTTCTGTAGACTGTAAAAACATAACAAATCACATTGTTTGGATAGAAAACATCACATAAGGGTCAGTGATAAATCAGGGTTGGCAAGATGTGTCATGAACATTAATGACACTTTGCAGTAACATTAATGCTCATGATACTTGTCATGTCATGTTTATGACAGGCTTGTGTCACTCTTATGTAGACACCTTCAAAATAAAGTGTTGCCATATCTTGCTTAAGTCACAAAGGCATGTTCAAAAAATGGCCTAAGTCATTTATTTCTCTTAAGTTACATAATTTACACACAGTGTTATTACTATGCCAACAGCCATCCTTTGTTACATCCTTTTTGAGTGAAATGATCAATAAATGTCATATGTTACACTTTTGGTGAAGTTTTTTGTTTTTCCTGCAAAACTTGAAAAAATGAGTTAGGTGATTAGTTTAACAGGGTGACGATATCTACTGTGTAATTTAATATATTATTATAATATTATTGTTTTTTTTATCGTTAAACAAACAGCTCAATTTACCTTAACTCACCATTTCAGGGTCAGACATATTTTCTGGATAATGCACTTTGTTTACACTCCAAACTACAAAGTCCAGTTATAAAAAAGAACAGATGTGTTTGTCCACACCCTGAACAATTCATGCATCGCCACTTTATCACCTGACACCTGTTGCTGCTGAGGGACATTCTGGACAAGACACCACAGGTAACACTTCTTCTTTTATGCTTTTGACGAAACATGAAAATGAATAAGCTTTTGTTAATGTACAAAGAAAATCAGTTCCAATGTAATCCAAAATGCGGCCATTTACAAGTTGTTTTTTGCTTCATTGTTGTCAGAGAAAATCAGGTAAAATGAACTCATGAAGGAAAGTAAGGAAAGTTATTAAATGGAATAAAGAGAAAGGGGGAAAAAAGCAGAAGTCTGTGGTTTGCGGTCTGATAAGATCCTGCCTGAACCTGTTTTTCCTGCTGAATGTGATGTTACATTTTCTAGCAGTTTGTTTGAATTAATAACAATGAGAGATAGATATATTTCTCTCATCTGACTGTAAACTGAGTAAGTTTGTAGTCTCTTTAGGAAATATTGCAACACCGTTTATGGCAGATTACTTTATTCATCCCCGAAGGGAAATTCGGTCTTCTGTCACTGTCATAAATCACCTTCCTCTGCAGCTTGAAACCAAATAAACAGCCTGCGGTCAGTGAGCCGTCATTCTCTTCTCCGTAGTCAAACCAGCCGTCCCTATTTACAGTTTTTCTCAGTAACTTTGGTTCATTTCTCACATCAATATTAACATTTACACAACAGTTAGCTGAATCTCCACAACATTTAGTCATTAGTGCTCATCATAGAAACTTTTCTCCTTACGTCTTGCCTGGGCCCAGGACGAGATTATCTTAGATGTCTCTCTCTCTCTGTCACCTGACAGCTGCTGGATCTCTCCTCTCTGTCTCATCCTCTCTGACGGAGCTACCAAACTTTGTTTCTGTCAAAGATAACGTGTTGTGTCAGGCTTTCATACAAGCTAATGGACGTTAACATTAGAGCTTGTTAGGTTACGTTACAAGGCTGTAAACATTGGCTGCGCTGTTTCTTACCTTGCTCTACGTTCACTTTACTAGTCCCAGCTTCACCGTCACCACCTTTTTAAAATATTTGTTCATAAAATCTTTAAGGCCTCTATTTTGTTCTTCTCTTTTCTTTCCGTTTCTGAGCACCGGACTTGTGTTTACCGGACATTTTGAGCGTACTGAACTTCAAATCAAACGGCAACATCAAAGTTTGATCAGTGGCCAAACCATTTTTGTGTTGGGGGTGGGGGGGTTCTTGACCACTAGTTCAAGGACAATTAGGAAGAAAATAAATAAAAAGCTTTTAACTCAAATAAATATTACATATTTTACAAAAATGTTGAACTAGCTGTCAAAATCTGTCGAGCAGATTTAATACATTTTTTAAATCTTTATTTTTTTACTGAAAATGTTTCCAGAATTGAATAATTTCTTTGAGGTGAAGCTCAGCTTTCTCTGGTGAGACTGATGAAGGGCTGTGTGAAGCATTTATTGAACCAATGATAAGCCACTTCTTTACAATCACTCACAGCTGAATCCCATACACCATAAATACTTTACAGCATATATAAACCAGCAGGACATATAATATAATATAATATAATATAATATAATAAAAAAATGTCCTCTGGGTAAATAGTGAAAGGGCCACTACTGCCGGTGTGTCTACACTATGATGAGATTCTTCAGAGATTTATAACAATTAATACTAGTAATGTTATGATACTATATAATATACAAGGAGCACACCTACAACAAGCATTCCTTTACAAGTATTTATTTATACAGCAACCTATGACCTTTAACCTCAAAATGTGTGTTTGTGTGTGTGTGTGTGTGTGTGTGTGTGTGTGTGCATGTGCGTATCTGTAACTGTAATCACATCAAAGCATCAAAGGCTTTGAGGTCGACCAATCAGAGCAGAGCAATCAACAGAATTATCAGCTGTGGAATCTACTGGAACAGTGACAGCAGCCAGAGGTGGACAGACTGGAATTTCTGGCCTCGAACAGAAAGCATTTTTGTCAAAACCATAATACCTATCATTGATCCGACTTCACTTTGAGCGTCCTGAGTTCTTCCTGAACGTCTACATATGTTTTTTTTTAAGAAAAATGAAAAAACAGCTTTGTTAGAGCAATCTCAAAAAACTGTTACATCTCCCTTTTTCAGAAATCTTGCTGCGTTTTTAATATGGGAGCCAATGAGGCTGTTGGTGGTGTTGGTGGCGCATCTGTGCGTCCTACGCCCAAACTATAACTCTGACAGCTTTACCAGAGGATTGTGAGGGAGAAGACTAATTTTCCTACGTTTCTATGTATAAATTATTTCTGTAGAGTGGAATTTGCGGCCTGGAGCGCAGTTTTCAAATTTATTTTTTGACAGTTTTTTCTCTCCCTCTACACTCTGGTGATGATGTCACACACTGTGACACGAACATTCCGTGCAATACACACCCATTATAATCTCAGAATTTCTCCAAAAATGATCATGGTCATTGAACAGGGATTGATAAAAAACTATATGACCTATCGAAACGTGGATTAATACACCGATACACAAGACTTGTGTCTACTGTTTAAAGTTTAAATGGAGTCTCTAGGTGAAACTATGCCGGAGAAGTAGATGTTTAAAAATCTCCAATTATTGTTCTTTTTCGCTCATTTTTTTTCAGCCGTCCCATTCACTTCAATGCAAAATTTTGGGCAGTTTTTCTGTAGAGAAAAGTAATAGCACACCGATCCCGATCAAACCGCACGTTTTGATATATAATTTGTCCTGTGAGTTGCAGGACCAGTGGCGGGACGAAATTTCCGGAAGAGGAAGAAAAAATCCACAGTATAACAGTAGTGCTTGGTGCGATTGCCCCGTGGCCCTAATTATAATAGTGTAAACCATTTCTACAACACTGTGACACTGTCACAGCTCTTCCCAAAGGGACTTTATGTTTGTTGTAAATAAGGGTGTTTTTTTCCCTTTTGCACAATGCTGTAAACAAATGAGAATTGCAAAGAGCATATGCAATAAAAATGCGTCAAAAATAGCGTCACCAAGATTGGACTTTTTATCATTGGAAAACATTTACAGAGTAAACTGTCATAATGAAAACATGACAGAGATATTTGACTATCTTGTTCATAAACATGGTGTCAGGACTTTGGATATAGACTGTACAGTAAAATATTACACTATATTAAAAAAAATGGTAAAATTAAAATGTCTGTTTCCAGTCACTAATTCCACTTCAGGTACATTCTAGAGGACCTCAGGTATCTTCTCACAAACTTACAGGACTTTTCGCTGTGGAAATTCATAATTGAGAATGGACTCAGCTGAGGAGACAGAGAAGTGTCCTGATGGACCTCAGAGGACTACATCCTCCATGAAAAGTGACGACACCATGAATATTAGTCCTGACCTGACACAGGAAGCTGCTCAGAGGTAAGTTAAGTTGTTTTTAAGGTTTTAAATGTCAGTTACAGTAATTGACTTAATTGTATTTTTATAAATTAAGTGTTGTTTGATGCACTCTGGTCAAAATTTAAAAGTGTCATTTATCTTTGCAGCTCAGTTGATTTTCCGGCCTCGACTTGTTTGTCCATGAAAAGTGACGACTCCATGGGTTTTCTTATTAACTTCAAAAAGGAAGCTGCTGAGAGGTAAGTAAATTATTTATTTGTCAGTCATTTTATTTCCCATATATTTTAGAATGTGTAACTGCCCTTCGGTCACTGCCTGATCCTTTTAATGTTTTATAAAGTAAAGGGCTTGACTTGATTGTAGAAATGTGGCTGTAGAGGTTCAAAGGTCGTCAATCAGCGACTCTAAACACTGTTATTTCTTTGTAAAATCTTTATTTGTCTTCGCAGCTCGGTTGATTTTGAGAGTGACAACTCCATGCATGTTCGTAAAAAGTTCAAAAAGGAAGATGCTGAGAGGTAGGCTCGTTTTTATTTGGATGTGTGACGTTGACTCTCAGCACTGAAGTCTTATTTCTTTATCTTTGCGATTGAACTGATAAAATCAAACTTGTGTCCATGAAAAGTGGTGATTCACCAAGAAATATTCTGAGTACATACATGGTGTGTTGTGTGTTTTGCAAAAAAACATTTCTCAATATTTATCTCAAGGGATGAACATGACTGTTCAGAATCCAGGGAGATGGATGGAAATGCCATATTTAAGGTAGGCTACATTTCTGATGTTTGGACATGCATAAAATAACAATATATTATATATTTATAGTATATAATTTTGGGGGGAGCATAAACTAACCTGGCTGTGAATGTACTGTATAAAAGCTTTACTTCTACTTTCTCTGTTGCAGCTGGTGGAAGAACACAGCGTGAACATTTTGCTAAGTGAGCTGAAAAAGTATAAAAAGATGCTCTTTCCACATCTGTCACAATCTGAGAGGGAAAAACAGGATGAAGATAAAACACAAGACACCAGCTGCAGTGACGGGGTGCTGAAGATCGCTCTGCATGTCCTGAAGGAAATGGGCCAAACAGAGCTCGCTAACAAACTGGAGAAAGGTAAGGAATACTCTGCAAGTTGTCGAGGGCCAGAGCAAATAAAACATGAGTGTACCGATTGTTTTAGTTCCCGGGTTAATACTTTACAACACTCTGTTTATGTTTTCTATGTACTACTAGAAATTTACGGTGAGCTTGATGTCTGCCAGCGCAAACTCCGACACAAACTGAAAAAGTTTGAGTACATTTATGAGGGAACTGCGCAGCACGGGACGCAGACACTTCTCAACAAGGTGTACACTGAGCTCTACATCACAGAGGGAGTCAGTGAGACGGTTAATAACGAACACGAGGTGAGGCAGATCGAGGCATCGATCAGAAGAAGTGCAGCTGAAGACAAGCCAATCAAATGTGAAGACATCTTCAAGCCCCTGCTCGGACAAGACCGGTGGATCAGGACCGCGCTGACCACAGGGATCGCTGGCATCGGAAAAACGATCTCCGTGCAGAAGTTTAATCTGGAATGGGCAGAGGGAAGAGTTAACCAGGACATCCAACTCCTTGTTAATCTTCCCTTTCGGGAGCTGAATCTGATGAAGGAGCGACGCTCCACACTGACGCAGCTTCTTCATCACTTTCTCCCAGAGGCGAAGGAATCAGGACTGTCAGATTTTGGCAAGTACAAGCTTGTGCTGATATTTGACGGGTTGGATGAGTGCCGGCTTCCCCTGGACTTTGTCCACAACGAGCCGTGCCGCAGCGCCTCAGAGCCGGCTTCAGTCGATGCTCTGTTGACGAATCTCTTCCAGGGGAACCTGCTGCCCTCTGCACACATCTGGATTACCTCCAGACCTGCAGCTGCACATCACATTCCCGTTGGTCTGGTTGACCGTGTGACAGAGATACGAGGGTTCAACGACCCCCAGAAGGAAGAGTACTTCAGGAAGAAGATCTCTGATCAAGACATGGCCATGGAAGTCATCACACATGTTAAGTCAACCAGGAGCCTCCATATCATGTGTCACATACCCGTGTTCAGCTGGATATCTGCCACCGTTCTGCAGAAGATCTTAGAAAAAATGGGAAGTAAGAAAATGGAGGAGAAAATGCCGAAAACTCTGACTGAAATGTACACAAGCTTCCTCCGATACAACTCCTTGATCAAAACACGGAAGTATGAAAAAGAGTCCCAGGTGAAAATAGACGAAGAGACGATCTTGAAGCTTGGAAAACTGGCCTTCGAGCACCTGCTGAAAGGCAACTTGATCTTCTATGAGAACGATCTGAATGAATGCAACATCAACATCACTGACGCTGCAGTATATTCAGGAGTTTTCACACAGATCTCAAAAAATGATGGTGGACTTCATCTGGAAAGGGTCTACTCCTTTGTGCATCTCAGCATTCAGGAGTTTCTTGCAGCGATGTACGTTTTTCACACGTTCATCTGCTTCAATCAGAACTTGCTGGAACCACAAGAGGCCATCACTGTCCGGGAGGCTCCCAGTGACGCCACCGACCTTCTCAAGAGTGCGGTGGATAAAGCTCTGCAGAGTGACAACGGACACCTGGACCTGTTCCTGCGTTTCCTTCTGGGGCTCACACAGACATCAAACCAGATGTTGCTGAGGAGAGTTCTGCCCACGATGAGGAGCAGCTCACCGAGAAACGAGGAGATTGCCAAGTACATCAAGGAGAAAATAAAGCAAAATCTCTCCCCAGAAAGATCCATCAACCTCTTCCACTGCCTCAGCGAGCTGAATGATCAGTCTCTTTTGGACGAAATCCAGAACTACCTTAGCTCAGGTCGTCTGTCAGAGACGCAGCTGTCTCCCTCACAGTGGTCCGCACTCGTCTTCATGTTGCTCACCTCAAAGGAAGAGTTGGACGAGTTTGACTTGAGGAAATATTCAAGATCAGAAGAAGGTCTTCTGAGACTGTTACCAGTGATCAAAGAATCCAGAGTAGTCTTGTGAGTAAAGAACATCTTCAATAAACAGCTAGCTAAATATGTAAATGTCATTACATTTTTTATTTCTTTATTATTTTAGGCTGAAAGAATGCAACCTCACAGAGAAATGCTGCAAAGCACTTGGAGCAGTTGTAAGCAATTCATGTGTGAAAGAGTTGGACCTGAGTGATAACGACCTGCAGGACTCGGGAGTGGAACTTCTGTCTGCTGGACTGGCGAGTCCAACATGTCAGCTGAAAAAACTGAGGTTTGTAGAGAAATACTGAAGTAGTCATCAAATGGTTGGTTCTAATCTATTTTTAGTGAATGAGATTTTATACTGGCGGAGGCCAGCACCCACTGGGAACGTGTTTGACGTTGTGCGGACACAGCTCTCATTTTGGTTATATAGGGACCGGATAGCTTGTAGTAACGAGCCCAGTACCCCATATTACCCCAGTACCCCCCAATAGACTCCCCAAGGGACACGGTTGTAGGCCTTCTCCAAGTCCACACATGTAGACTGGATGAGTAAACTCCCATGACCCCTCCAGAAATCTCGCAAGGGTAAAGAGCTGGTCCGCTGTTCCATGGCCAGGACGGAAGCCGCATTGTTCCTCCGATTCTGTTTGTGGTCTTCATGGACAGGATCTCAAGGCGCAGCTGGGGGGAGGAAGGGATCCGGTTTGGTGACCTTAGAATTGCAACTCTGCTTTTTGCAGATGATGTGGTTCTTTTGGCTTCATCAGACCGGGACCTCCAGCACTCTTTGGGGCGGTTTGCAGCCAAGTGCGAATCGGTTAGGATGAGAGTCAGCACCTCCAAGTCTGAGGCCATGGTTCTCTGCCTCAAGAGAAGGAGTTCCAGTATCTGGGGGTCTTTTTCAGCAGTGAGGGTAGAACGGAGCGTGAGATGGACAGGCGGTTTGGTGCAGCGTCAGCAGTGATGCGGGCGTTGTACCGGACCGTCGTGGTGAAGAAGGAGCTGAGCCTGAAGGCAAAGCTCTCGATTTACCGCTACATCTACGCTCCAACCCTCACCTATGGTCATGAGCTTTGGATGGTGACCGAAAGAACGAGATTGTGGATACAAGCGGCTAAAATGAGCTTTCTCCGTAGGGTGGCTGGGCTCAGCCTTAGAGATAGGGGGAGGAGCTCAGACATCTGGAGGAAGCTTGGGGTAGAGTCGCTGCTCCTTCTCCTCTAAAGGAGCCAGCTGAGGTGGTTTGGGTATCTGGTAAGGATCCTCCCGGGCGCCTCCCGTTAGAGGAGGTCCAGGTCCAACTGGTAGGAGGCCCCGGGGAAGACCCAGAACACAGTGGAGGGATTATATGTCTCTCCTGGCCTGGGAACACCTCGTGGTCCAGGAGGAGCTGGACATTGTGGCTCATGAGAGGGATGTGCCCTGCTTAGTCTGCTGCCCCCGCGACCCGGCCCCAGATAAGCGGAGGAAAATGGATGGATGGATGGACAGATTTTATACTGCATTTTGCAGATGATAATAAATTAGCTTAACTTTTGAAATTCAGGCTGCCGTTCTGTGGCATCACAGAGATTGGCTGTAACTCTCTGGCTTCAGCTCTGAGGAACAACCCAACCCACCTGAAGGAACTGGACCTGAGTCACAACCACCCAGGACAACCCGGGACGGAGCTGCTGTCCCGTTTACAAGAGGACACTGAATGCCTCACTGTCAGGTACAACCTTGAGATGCCCTGAGTTATATTTTCTGTAAACAAATCTAGCACTTTTTACATTTGAAATGTCATCTCTTCCCCCTAGTTTGAACGACAATGCAGAGTGCTACTTAAAATCTGCTCTGAGAAAATGTAAGTTTTTGTTTTTACAAACAAAGTGATGGCTATTTTAACAGACTGCCAAGCTGTCCATTTTAAACAGGATTATATGGGCAAAACTGAAAATGTCAACACCATTTATTAATGTTTCCGGTTTGTGTTTCATCAGATGCATGTGAGCTCACTTTGGATCCGAACACTGCACATTCACACCTGTCTTTGTCTGAAGACAACAAGAAAATGACGCGAATGGAAACAGCTCAGTCGTATCCTGACAACCCAGAGAGATTTACAGACTGGGGACAAGTTCTTTGTAAAGAGGGTCTGACTGCTCGGAGCTACTGGGAAGTAGAGTGGACTGGGGAAAAGACGGGTATAGGGGTAGCTTATAAAAGAATAGTTAGGGAAGCAAAAGGTAATGATTGTGTTCTCGGCCTCAATAATGTGTCCTGGAGTCTGCGCTACTGTCGCGACAAATACACGGCCTGGCACAATAGTGATGAATGCCAATGTGTCCCCTACTTCAACTCCAAAAGGGTGGGAGTGTTCTTAGACTGGTCAGCTGGCACTCTGTCCTTCTACGCTGTTTCAGCAAACGCCATGACGCATCTGCACACGTTCCACACTGAGTTCTCTGAGCCTGTCTATCCAGGATTCAGGCTGGGCTTTGCAGATATGTCATTAACTCTGTGCAGGCCAGAATACATTTAAATACCTAAACCATTCAGTGACCCCTCATTTACCAAGCACTGAAGCCATAAACCTTAAACCTGCATTCTTCCTAACGGCCAACAGGGGGCGACTCCACTGGCTGCTTAAAAGAAGACAGATTGTGTAGATGTCAGTCGGAAAATTAGCCTACTTCTCACTTAACTTATTACCTAAGCAAACACTTTGTTGATAAGTTCATGTTCTTAATTGACCGTTCTCACAACTCCTCCCTTGAGGGCCCCCGTCCAATTCTACCTTAGCAACCGTTACTAAGAGAAGAAGGTCCATCAGGCTTTGAGCTATGAGCAACAAGGTGAAACGGTCTGACACCAGGTACCCTCAGAGTTAGGAGTCATTTTCCCCCCATTTCGAAAACCCAAAAAGCAAGAGGAGCGTTGTTGGCTGTGGATTAAACCGTGTGGGAGAGCCCACTACCAACTTAATATCTCCAAGTTATGCTGCTAGTAGCTAGCAAACATGAGCTAACTAACGATTGTCTAGCGCTGTTAGATGAGACAACCCAAACTGGATTTAACAGCTATGGTTCCTGTCAACTAGTATGATTACTACTAGTGCAGAACTAGTCCAACAAAGTTATGTTAATGATACCGTCTGTAAAATTAGCATGCTAACATAATACAGGGCTTTACAGTGCTACATGTAGCACATGCTACAAAAAACAAACTGACCCCCTTGACCCCGGCGTGGATTCTGTTGGTTTTTTTCCTACAAACTTATTTTATACAAAATACCAAAACAAGTTAACGTACAGCCCTGTAAAGTATCAATGTTAAACATAACGTCCCAACAGGCCATTATGAACCTATTTTATGTTAATCTTTGTAGCATTTTGTGAATGGGCAGCCTACCTCACGGAGGTGAATCGCTAACTGTCGCTAACACATCGCCGGTCCGCTCCACGGCTGCTGACGGTCCTGGGAGCTTGATGGGCATAGCAACCATAATAAAGGGGGCGGAGCTTTGGAGAACGGTCAATTGTTAGTTTCAACTCAAGCCTTCTTCAATACAGCATGATGTTCATCTTGTAAGTTATGTTGTTTCAAATAAAATAAATAGAGCAGGGTTTAGGGCGTGGCTACTTTGTGATTGACAGGTTGCTACCACACCTTTGACCCTTTCACAGTGGGGTTTTTCCCTTTCACAAAGTTAGTTTAAACTTATAGGCTCCCTAAAACTGTCTTGTTCCACATTTGGTTACACAAAAAGAGACTTTAGAGAATTGGCTTCCAGTTTATTTAAATCTCCTTGCTAACCAAACTAGTTCTTAGTGTTACTAGTGTTAGAGATAACTTGGTGTTCTGTTTCTCAGCTCAACCCTCTTATCCAAATATGGTTACTTCTGGTTCCAAGAAACCAGTACCAACCAACCAATAGTGACGGACAAAATGTCTCATGTGGATGGAGACATAACACTCCCATCAGGATAAAAAGGTTTCATAGGATTCATCAGTCAGAAAATGAAGGTCAACTTTTATCCAAACCACAGAGTGTGGCTTCTGTCTGTATGGAAGCATCTGCTTTCTGTTTTTATCCACTAATTATAATAATAATAATATAATAATTAATTAAACACTTTCCTTTTAATTTGTCATCTGTCTGTAAATATATATACGTGTTTAAATAGACTAAATCAGGGCTGGAATAACTCCTCATTATGCAAACATTATGTGGAGAATGAAGGGATTACAGGTGGTTGTTGTTGAACATCCTTTTCATCTTTATCAACTAAATGTTTCTCTCTAGTTATTTTCTACCAGTTTTTTTTTTATCCTGGATGAGTTTTCTTGCCATTAGGTTTGTTTTTTATGTTCTAGTTTATAGTTTTTTATAGTTTTTATGCTTTGTGTCTATAACTGAGAAACACTTGTTTTACGATTTTGACCTTAAAGGTAAATCACACCAAATAACATGTTTTTGACTAACATTTATTTTCTGTCATGGCTTTACTTTTTCCTGTGCTTTAATTATTAATCATGGTATATTATAAAGCATTTCAGTTGATTGACAGGACCATGAGCATTGTTATGTAGAAGTTGAAGCCAAACAATGTAATAAATACATGATTCATGTTAAAACACTCCCAGTGTCCCAGTGTGTGTGTGTGTGTGAGCATGTTGGTTTTCATTACAATCTTTAATTCACTCATAAAATGAGAGTCTGAACTACAGAACAGCTCACTGCAGATTAAAAAAAAGCAATTCACTCGTGTTATAAATTATACATTGTTGCTTAACTGTGCAGTCTAAGTGTAGAAAACTTGATTCTGTTTCAAAACTGTGAATCAAAACTAAATAAATGTGTCTTGTTCTCACTCGTAAAAAAGAGATTAGTTAAAAATGAACCAGTTAGTTGGCAACAGGTGAGAAATGATTCGTAAACAGCCTCATGATTTGATTTTTGCAGAGATTTTTCTAATTTTGCAGTGTGCATTCAGCATTTTAATGCAATCTGTTGTATTAGCTGTTTTTTTGTGTGTTTTTGTAATTTTTTGTGTGTTTTGAGTGTGTTTTTATGAGGGTTTTTTGTATTTTTTGTGTTTTTCATGTTTTTATGTGTTTTTTGTATTTTTTGGTGTTTCTTGTAATTTTTTGTGGGTTTTTTTTATGTGTTTTTATTTCATTTTTTTAGTATTTTTTTGTGGTTTTCATGTGTTTTTTTATGTGTGTTTTTGTATTTTTTTGTGTTTTTTGTGTTCAAAATGTTAATCCAGTAAATCAAAATGAAAAAAAAAAAAAAAAATAGGTCACATAGGTGAGGTTGTGCTGAAAACAATGATACCAACACGTCATGGTGAAGATGTTTAAGCGGTTTATAAACAGGCAGAATGAAAAGGAGTCAAAAACCGACAAAATAGCCCCAAACTCCAAAGCTCCAAAGTCAAACATTGCTTCATAAGAATCCTGCTGTTTGACTTTGAGCTCAACTTTAATTAAACCAGCGTGAGACAAAGAGAAAATAAAGATTTCCTGTGTTGAGCTGCTAAATATTGCAGCTTTGGAGGGAAGGAGAAGTGAAAATGCATCAATATTATTGTGAATTTCGGGCTCCAAAAATAAAGAAGTGTTCCTCAAGTGTCCACTAGGTGGCAGCAGAGAACATGATAAAACTGGAGGTTTGATGGTTTCTGTCCCATTAAACACACAGAATGACTTCAGATCAGAGAGAGAAATGATAATAAAACAAATATTCAGTGACCTCTGACCTCTCACAGCCTTTACACTTGATATTGTCTCCACTTATTCATAACGATCTGCTTTTAATCGCTGTAGTCGTTCTGGATGTGGTTAAAAAATGAAAAAAGACCATCACATTTAGAAGGAAATCATAGAAAAAACTTCATGACAATATGTTGAAATAACAACAATGCACTGTAAAAAATAAAAATAAAAAACCTGTTGTTTTTACAGTAAAAACCAGCAGCTGTGGTTGTCAGAACTTTACCGTAATAAATACGGTGCAACTTTTTCTAATATTACGGTAAAATGATATTAGCACTGTTTCATGATTTCATGTTTAAGATTGTCATTTTATTCCATATTTTACTGTAAAAAATAAAGTTTTTTCATCAAAATAAAAGCTGTTCTGCCATATAATTGACAAGAAAATACTTTATAAATGCTGCATGAATTAATGATTTTACAGTATATTTCTGTTAGAGATATGCTGTTTAGTACATTTAACAGTTTAAAAAAAGCAAAAATGATGCGTGTATATATATTACAGTACATTTTTGCTACAAACACGGTGCCAGGGTATTTAACAGTGGAGTAATGTATTTAAAAAGATCAAAAATATGTTTAAAAAATACCTGTTTTGGCTGATATATACATTTAAAGGCTCTTCACATTAAATATTTAGTGGTTTTTTCCTGCAGGCGTTCTGGTGTAAACGGGTCTCGGTTTCTTTCTGCATTTTAAGAAGAATTTAGAGTCAGTTGATAAATAATGAGCACACAGACAGAAATTAAAATTAATTTTAATAAGTTTAGATGAGAAGAAACAGAAGGAAGATGAAGAGCAGCAGCTGATCCTCCTCACTGCTTCTGGTTCTGGATAGATTTCAGTTTGTTTTGGGGTTTTTGGTCCCAGATGGGCGGAGTTAACCTCAGAGGACCAATCAGAGCTGCCAGAAGTTTAAACGCTGTTTTTCCTCTGTGATGGTCTGACTGGTTCCCTCCAGACCTCTACTGGTTCACCTGCTGGTCCACCTGCTGGTCCACCTGCTGGTTCACCTGCTGGTTCACCTGCTGGTTCACCTGCTGGTTCACCTTCTGGTTCACGTTTGGCAAACAGACTCTTCAGATTATTTGTTGAGTGTTAAAAGAAGGAGAAGAAGAATAGCCAGGAGGCGGAGCTAAATAAATAGGACACGTCGGACAAAAGTACCACATTTTTTCCCACATGTTCTCCATCATCATAGGTTTATATTATTGATGGGAGCCACTTCATCAAGATTGTGGATCAGACTTGGCAGCCATATAAAGTCTATGAGAACCAATATATCTTTTAAGCCACTTAAAAACGTCTTTGTCATTTTGTATTTATTTATTTATTTGTAATTTTTTGGGTGTTTTTTGTAAGAAAAAAATGTATGTGTTCTCGGTGTATTTTTGTGTGTTTTAACTGTGTTTTTTTTGTAAATTTTTGTGTGTTTTTGGTGTGTTTTATGTGTGTTTTTGTCATTTTTGGGGTGTTTTTTGTAAAAAAAAAAAAAAAAAATGTATGTGTTTTCGGTGGGTTTTAAGTGGGTTTTTATGTTTTATGTGTATGTTTTATGTTTTTAAAAAAAAGTGTTTTTATGTGTGTTTTTTGAAATATTGCGTATGTGTTTTCGGTGTGTTTTTGTGTGTGTTTTTGTGTTGAAAATGTTGAACCAATATATCTTCTAAGCCACTCAGAAGGTCAATTGTAGTGTCAAAATCTACATTTTCTGTCTCAAAGAACCATTTAAAGCTGTTGAGAATATCACTGGATGATTATCTGAGATAATAGAAATGTTAATTTTCACCCAGACTGGTAGGAAACTCTCTTCAAGTGCTGCAGAATCCTGAGCTGAAAATGTTTGGAATCTAATAATTACGTAAACACATGACCAAAATGAACATTTCTAATTGATCAAATAATCATCTAGTGATATTCTCAACAGCTTTAAATGATTCTTTGACCCAGAAAATGTAGATTTTGACACTAAAATTGACCTTCTCAGTGGCTTAGAAGATATATTGGTTCTCATAGATTTTATATGGCTGCCATCTCTGATGTGGCTCCTACCAAAAATGTAAGCTTATGGTGATAGAGAACATGTGGAACAGATTTGGTGCTTTTGTCCAGCGTTTTGTCCCCTTTATTCTAAAATCAGGTCCTAGAAGGAGAAGAAACGGAGCCAGAACCACCAGAGTCCAGATCAAATCTCCTCCTGGTAGTTTCCAGGTTCTGGTTGATCTCCGTCTGATCAGAAACCTTTCTCAGAGTTTTTCTTCATGCAGCTCTTTAATTCAGAGTTCATGAGAAACATTGAGTCCATCAGAGTGAAACAGGACCTGATTGAGTCTCTGAGTCCAGCTGGATCTCTGAGGTCTCCTCTGCAGAAAAAAGAGAAGAAATCAGAGACAATAAAAACACAGCAGCAGCTCCACATGTCCATTAATTATATATTATCATCATATCATTATAAATAATCATTATATCATTATATAGAATCATTATATCATTATATAGAATCATTATATCATTATATATTATCATCATATCATTATATTAGAGTAACAGAAAAGTTATTTGTCTTGTCATAAATTGTGGCTGATATTATAAAGAAGTGGTTCTGTGATTTACAACAAGAGAACTTTTAATAGAAAAACATATTTTTCTCTTTTGGAAAAAAACATTCAATATAATGTTTTTATTATATTTCAAAGGCAGTTTAATGCTCAAAGTATGACAGTTTTACATGCAAAGATAAATGTTAACTTTAATGGAAACCCACACTATTAAAAAATGTGTTTTTATGGTAAAAACCAGCAGCTGTGGTTTCCAGAATAAATACGGTGCAACTTTTTATAATATTACGGTAAAATGATATTAGCACTGTGGTGACCAAAAAAAGACACAAAATGACCAAAAAAGACAAAATGACTAAAAAAAGACACATAATGACAAAATAAGACACAAAATGAACAAAATGCAACTTTTTATAATATTACGGTAAAATGATATTAACACTGTTGATTTCACGTTTAAGATTGAAATTTTATTCCATATTTTACTGTATAAATAAAAGATTTTTCCATCAAAAGAAACTCTGTTCTGCCATATAATTGACAGGAAAATACTTCATAAATGCTGCATAAATTAAAGATTTTACCATTAAATATGACAGTATATTTCTGTTAGAGATATGGTATTTAGTACATTTAACAGTGAGAAAAAGCATTTTTTGCAAAAAATAAAGGCAAAAATTACAGTGATGTCTTGTGTATATATTACAGTATATTTTTGTTGTAAACACGATGCTGCCAGAGTATTTTACAGTGGAGTATTTTTTATTTTATTTTTTAATCTGTAAAAAAAAAACACACATCCAGTCATTACAATGAGTAAAACACTGAATAAAACAGTTTCATGGTGAAAATCAGTGTTTCTCCAATGCAGTTCGGCACTTAATAATAATAATAATAATAATAATAATAATAATAATGAGTTTGAACATTGTTGAAAACCTGTTTTTATTTATGTGTTTATGGAGATTGAAGAGATTAATGTGTCATGAATTTTACATTAAAAGAAAGTGCATTTATTCTTATTTTATCTAACTTTTTTATCTACATATAACTCTGTGATGTAAAATCTTGTCAGAAAAGTGACTTTATAATTTAAATGATCAGGGAGAGAACTGTGATAAATAGAGGTAGAACTAGCAGCGGTCCAGAGGTTTCATTTAAAAGTCTTTGACAAAAGTTTAAATAAATCTATAAAAAAACTCCAACATCAACAAACTATTTGAGTGGTGAGAGAGAGTTAGAGCGTCTGGAGGCCAGAAAACCTTCACAGCAGCCACATTTATAAAGTAAATATACGGTGAATTATATTTAAAGATGCCTCATTTCTCACCTCCATTAATAATAATAATAATAACCACTAGAGTTGGTCAGGTCTTTCAGATCTCTCTGTCTAAAGTTCCATCATGAACTGTAGAAGACCTTAAACCCACCCAGAGTCCAGAGTCCAGAGAGCTGTAGTGAGTTTAATGAGCTGTAGTTGTCCAGTTGTTACCATAATGACATGTTGGGCTGCTGCTGCTGGTTTCAGCCCTCAAACCTTCATCGTTGTGGATTTTGTGCCGTCTGCTGCACTTGCAGAGCGCCTCAGGCCCATCGAGAGGCTCCAGAGCAGAAGTTACAGTTACTGTCTGCTGTTTAGAGCTTTAACCCATTAAAGGCAGGAAGCATTACTGCATTTCTACCATTAAAACCTGTTAGGCGCTGTTGTGTTATTCTACCATTAAAGAGGAAAGAGGATACGTTGTTTTGTAGTATTTGTAGTTTTTTTACACCTGTTTTCTGTCTCTTGGCCAATGAAATGCATCAGAATACATGTGGGAGTGTCGCAATGCATCATGGGACTTTTCCAGAACTTTGAAATCATCACCAAAAAAAGACACAAAAAGACACAAAATTACTAAAAAAAAGACACAACATGACTAAAAAAAGACACAAAATGACAAAAAAGAAACAAAATGACTAAAAAAAGACACAAAATGACCAAAAGAGACAAAAAATGACTAAAAAAAGACACAAAATGACCAAAAAAGACACAAAATGACCAGAAAAGACACAAAAAGACTTAAAAAAAGAAACAATATGACTAAAAAAAGACACAAAATGACCAAAAAAAGACACAAAATGACCAAAAAAGACACAAAATGACTAAAAAAGGCACAAAATGACCAAAAAAGACACCAAATGACTAAAAAAAGACACAAAATGACCAAAAAAGACACAAAATAACTAAAAAAAGACACAAAATGACCAAAAAGACACAAAATGACCAAAAAAAGACAAAAAGACACAAAATGACCAAGAAAAGACACAAAAAGACACAACATGACAAAAAAGAAACAAAATGACTAAAAAAAGAAACAAAGTGACTAAAAAAAGACACAAAATGACCAAAAAAAGACAAAAAGACACAAAATGACCAAGAAAAGACACAAAAAGACACAACATGACAAAAAAGAAACAAAATGACTAAAAAAAGACACAAAATGACCAAAAAAGACACAAAATGACCAAAAAAAGACAAAAAGACACAAAATGACCAAGAAAAGACACAAAAAGACACAACATGACAAAAAAGAAACAAAATGACAAAAAAAAGACACAAAATGACCAAAAAAGACACAAAAAGACTTAAAAAAAGAAACAAAATGACTAAAAAAAGACACAAAATGACCAAAAAAGACACAAAATGACCAAAAAAAGACACAAAATGATCAAAAAAGACACAAAATGAGAATACATGTGGGAGTGTTGCAATGCAACATGGGACTTTTCCAGAACTTTGGAATCATCACCAAAAAAAGGCACAAAAAGACCAAAAAAAGACACAAAATGACCAAAAAAAATACACAAAATGACTAAAAAAAAGACACAAAATGACTAAAAAAAGACAGCTTTTGGACGGGGGATTATCAGAAGGAGGGTTTGCTCCACCTGCTGGCAGGTGAGACGGTCGTTATCAGCCCGTTTAAAACTAACAGAATAAGAGACAGGAGGAGCTCAGCTACTTTACGTGTGCTTTAGATATATATATATATATATATATATATATTTAGATAGATATATTAGATATATAAATATATTAGCTTTAGAAACCTGTAAACTGAACATATTGTTAATGTCACATAACAGACGAGTGTGTCAGAGAGAATATGCTGCAGCGTCTCTGATAAAGTCATCAGCCTGTCCTCCTGTCCTCCATATGCTCAGACATCCAGGACTCGTATGTCCTCCAGGTTTCTGGTGTGTTTCAGCTCAGACTGTCAGTAGCTCGTCTCCATCACTGTGTTACCTGTTATTGAGGCGGCCTCTCGGCGCTGCTGCCGTTACCGGGGCCTCCTTCGTAGTCCAGCTGGCACAGGATCATGTTGTTCTTCAGGAAGAACTTGTCTCCCACGCAAAATCTGCAGAGAGAGAGAGAGAAATAAAGACATGGAGCCGGGTCTCTGTTCTGTGTCTGAGCTGGAGTGAATCATGGCGTCCCACAGGAGTTTTCAGACATATTTACTGCACCGCTATGATCATCAGAAAATTAATCTGGCATGATTGCCGATTGCTGATTAACTCTCCAAGTGATAAACAAAGTTTTTAACCCCTGGAGGTTTGAAGTGCAGTAAACTGCATGTGTGTGTGTGTGTGTGTGTGTCTTGTGTTGTTTATTGTGGTGTGTTATGTCTGATTTATTTTACTGTGGTTGTTTGTGGTAAATCCTACACACTGAACCTTTAATACAGAATATATTATATTATATATAGTATATTCTCAGACACAGACCTGGGCATTAGGCCCGTGTGAAGTTTCCTGGAAATTAGAAATCACTACAACCAAAGTACTTTTATTTATTTCACAAAATCTTTCTTTCACAAAAAGACAAAAAAAGACACAAAATGACTTAAAAAAAAGACACAAAAAGACTTAAAAGAAGAAACAAAATGACCAAAAAAAGACAAAAAAGGAAACAAAATGACCAAAAAAAGACAAAAAAGGAAACAAAATGACCAAAAAAAGACAGAAAAAGACTTAAAAAAAGAAACAAAATGACCAACAAAAGACACACAATGACCAACAAAAGACACAAAAGACAAAAAGACACAAAATTACTAAAAAAAAGACAAAAAAGACACAAAAAGACTTTAAAAAAGAAACAAAATGACCAAAAAAAGACACAAAATGACAAACAAAAGACACAAAAGACACAAAATGACAAACAAAAGACAAAAAAGACACAAAAAGTCTTAAAAAAAAGAAACAAAATGACCCACAACAGACACAAAATGACAGAAAAAGACACAAAATGACTGAAAAAAGACAAAAAAAAAGAGTAAAAAAAAGTACTTTTATTTTATTTTTTATGTGTGTGTGTTCCACAAAAAAAACTGAGTTACCTTGTTACCTCGTCAAAAACATGTTGCTTTTTGCATAAAGTCAATAAATTGCTAGTTTACTGCAACAAAAAACAACTTGATGGCCCTGTGGAATCTGTGATTCCAGTGCATGGCTGCAATGATTCCAGTGCATGGCCCTGTGGTTCCAGTGCATGGCTGCAGTGATTCCAGTGCATGGCTGCTGTGATTCCAGTGCATGGCTGCAGTGATTCCAGTGCATGGCCCTGTGGTTCCAGTGCATGGCTGCAGTGATTCCAGTGCATGGCTGCTGTGATTCCAGTGCATGGCTGCTGTGATTCCAGTGCATGGCTGCAGTGATTCCAGTGCATGGCCCTGTGATTCCATTGCATGGCTGCAGTGATTCCAGTGCATGGCTGCAGTGATCCCAGTGCATGGCCCTGTGATTCCAGTGCATGGCTGCAGTGATCCCAGTGCATGGCCCTGTGATTCCAGTGCATGGCTGCTGTGGTTCCAGTGCATGGCTGCTGTGATTCCAGTGCATGGCTGCAGTGATTCCAGTGCATGGCTGCAGTGATTCCAGTGCATGGCCCTGTGGTTCCAGTGCATGGCCCTGTGATTCCAGTGCATGGCCCTGTGATTCCAGTGCATGGCTGCTGTGATTCCAGTGCATGGCTGCAGTGATTCCAGTGCATGGCCCTGTGATTCCAGTGCATGGCTGCAGTGATTCCAGTGCATGGCCCTGTGATTCCAGTGCATGGCTGCAGTGATTCCAGTGCATGGCCCTGTGATTCCAGTGCATGGCTGCAGTGATTCCAGTGCATGGCTGCAGTGATTCCAGTGCATGGCTGCAGTGATTCCAGTGCATGGCCCTGTGATTCCAGTGCATGGCTGCAGTGATTCCAGTGCATGGCCCTGTGATTCCAGTGCATGGCTGCAGTGATTCCAGTGCATGGCTGCAGTGATTCCAGTGCATGTCCCTGTGATTCCAGTGCATGGCTGCAGTGATTCCAGTGCATGGCCCTGTGATTCCAGTGCATGGCTGCAGTGATTCCAGTGCATGGCTGCTGTGATTCCAGTGCATGGCTGCAGTGATTCCAGTGCATGGCTGCTGTGATTCCAGTGCATGGCTGCAGTGATTCCAGTGCATGGCTGCTGTGATCTGTGATTCCAGTGCATGGCTGCTGCTCTTACTAAATGACAGTCCAGTGAACCTGATCTCTGGCTAACTGCTGCCTGATCTTACCTCTGGCGGCAGAGCTGACAGGCGAAGCAGTCTAGATGGTAGACGTTGTCTCTGGCTCTCATCACCATCTCGAAGGCCGGGATCAGCTTACTGCAGGCGGCACAGTTCCCCGTTACCCCGAACAGCCTGAGAGAGAAGGGACAGACACACTTCAGATAGAGAAACACGCTCATAAAACCAGGACACGCCACCAACCACTTCAACAAGAACCTTTGTTACAGACACACATGTTCCTCGTGGAACAATCACTTGTTTTAAAGTGGTGAACTGCGTTTCCTTCAGATTATTGCTGCTGCAGCTAATGCACAGCTTACATCACAAAATGACCAAAAAAGACACAAAAAGACACAACATGACTAAAAAAAAGACACAAAATGACTAAAAAAGACACAAAATGACCAAAAAAGACACAAAAGACACAAATAGACCAAAAAAAGACACAAAATGACTTAAAAAGACACAAAATGGCCAAAAAAAGACAAAAAAGACACAAAAAGACCAAAAAAAGACACAAAATGACTAAAAAAAGACACAAAATGACCAAAAGAGACAAAAAAGACACAAAAAGACACAAAATGACTTTTAAGAAAAAGACACAAAATGACCAAAAAAAGACACAAAATGACCAAAAAAGACACAAAATGTCCAAAAAAAGACAAAAAGACACAAAATGAGAATACATGTGGGAGTGTCCAGTGCAACATGGGACTCAGATGTTCCTCGTGCACTTTTTGGAAACAATCACTTGTTTTAAAGTGGTGAACTGCGTTTCCTTCAGATTATTGCAGCTTATTGCTGCTGCAGCTAAGGCAGCTTACATCACATTATATGGGTTGTAATTAAGAGCAGCCACGCGGGAGGAAACATTCCCATCAGCCTGCTAGATTTGATTCTGAGGAGCAGAAAACATTCATGATATCTCCCACATGGCAGCAGATCACTGCAACCATCCAGAGACACAATCAAACTCTTGTTGGCAACTAAACGTACATTTATTACAATATTGACAGAAACAGCTAAGCTCATGTTAGACACCAGACTCTGCAGCATGCTGTGTTTAGAAGTCTTTAAGGCATTTTGGACATCAACATCAGGAAAGAAGAGATTAAATAATTATACCAATGTTTTAGTTTTAATAAACCAGCAGTCTGTAGTTCTCTGTGGTCCAAAAATAAAGAAGATTTAAAAAAGGTTCTGGCTCATTTCAAACACGGAAGAATCTTCTCGGCTTCATGCAGGAACCTGCAAAGGACTGAACAGGCCCCGCCTCTAACCCCGCCTACAGAGCTAACTGTTAGCCTGTTAGCACATACACACTGTACTGCTACAGAGCTAACTGTTAGCCTGTTAGCACATACACACTGTACTGCTACAGAGCAAACTGTTAGCCTGTTAGCACATACATACTGTACTGCTACAGAGCTAACTGTTAGCCTGTTAGCACATACACACTGTACTGATACAGAGCTAACTGTTAGCCTGTTAGCACATACATACTGTACTGCTACAGAGCTAACTGTTAGCCTGTTAGCACATACACACTGTACTGCTACAGAGCTAACTGTTAGCCTGTTAGCACATACACACTGTACTGCTACAGAGCTGACTGTTAGCCTGTTAGCACATACACACTGTACTGATACAGAGCTAACTGTTAGCCTGTTAGCACATACACACTGTACTGATACAGAGCTAACTGTTAGCCTGTTAGCACATACACACTGTACCGATACAGAGCTAACTGTTAGCCTGTTAGCACATACACACTGTACTGATACAGAGCTAACTGTTAGCCTGTTAGCACATACACACTGTACTGCAACAGAGCTAACTGTTAGCCTGTTAGCACATACACACTGTACTGCTACAGAGCTAACTGTTAGCCTCAGTTTTTCAATGCAATGATTCAAATTGAACAATACAAATTCAAATGATGTGATTCAAATTCAGGTTTTAATGCAATTATTCAAGTTCAGTAATACAAATTCAAATATAAATAATTCAAATTCAATTTCTGATGGCACATATTTCAGCCCATATTTTAGTGACTAAACTCAAATAAATGGTTTTGTTGCCCTAATATCACCGTTTAAAGCATTAACGTGTTTATAACAGCGGTTGTGAGGATTGGGCATCACGTGTCATATTTTGTAGAATATTATACAAATTGTGCTGCAAATGTTCCTTAGAAAATCACAGCGTTGTCTCTTAAATCGATCAAACCACCATGTTCCACCATAAAGCTGGATTACTGCTTTATATCTCTTCTGATGCAGAAAACCTCAAATGCTTCACTTGTTGTGAACCGTGAGAGTTTCCAAGTCTGAAAACGTTCACAGCTGGGAGGACTGTTGCTTTATCAGCTGCTGGAAAATGGAGATTGGCTGATATGAAAATGTCAAACTTATATGAAAATGTCACTTACTCTGAGTGGCTGATGGATGTTTTTTGGCTCGTGGGACATTACAGGAAGAACTTGAGTGATTGTGAACTCACAATGTATGTGACACGGTTTGAACTGTGTCCTCAGAATACCTGAGAACAAACCCGTGTTGTTTGTAAAGACTCTGGGAATCAGGTCTGACCAGCTGCAGATTGCTTCACCTCTCATTCACCTCTAACAGAAGGAACAAACGCTCCCTGAGAGCCTGACACACATTAAGATAAGTTGCTGATTTCCATATTCCATTAGAGGCCGAATAGAAAAGGAGGTTTGGGAGGAACAGCTATGAAAAACCACATCCAGAAAAAAAAAAAACAGGAGGAAAAAGCGGCGAGCGTGTCTCCCAGAGCTTCGGACGACAAATGAAAAAAAAGCTCCATCAAACGAGTGACCAACAGGAACAAAAGCGAGTCGTAATGAAGTGAATGTTCAGATCTAATGAGCCTGAGTCTTAAACAGGCACCTGGTGGGGTTTTTCCTTCTCCTTAACGAGGCTACGCAGCTCAATGCTAATTCTCTACTAATGGTCCAATTAAAAGAAATCACATGGTTTTAATCCTGCTCTTCAAAGGCTTTCGCTCTGCACCCTCGCAATGATGAGGAAAACAGGAGGCAATCTCGCCAATTTAACTGTCAAAAGGGGTTTTGGTCTCTTAAGTGCAGCGCGGCTAATGAGAGACTTAGCTCCAACCAAATCCAGCTGGATCCTACATGAGACTAACACATGAGCTCAGCAATGTGGCGGAGATATCAGGAGTTCCCCTGCTGACCCGACACCACGTACACGGCCTTATTTCAGCCCGGTGAACTCTCACAGGGGCCGTTCCAGTCCAGGCTGCAGCTTTATTAACATTATATATATCAAGATTCACCGTCACAACACTGGAAGTCTCTTTAAAATGCACATATTCATAAAGTGGTTGCTGCAGGTCGAGTTCAGAAGGAGCTTAAAACATTTCTCTGGATCTGGAGTGTTTGGAACCAGTGCTTTCTAGTCAGCTGTTATAATAAAGGAAGCATTTGTAATATGATGTCAAGTTGTTGGCTGCTTTACTTTTTGTAGGCTCATCACAGTCTCTCTTTGTCTCATTATTGTCTCATTTGGAGATGACAATGAGCCATTAACAAGATAAATGCTTTAAGTCTCAAATAAGACTCCTGTGGCTGTAGTCTAAATTATTTCTCCTAGTGAATTTTAGGAGAAACAAAAAATAAATGAATGAGAAATATTTGAAACTTGAATCAACCTTTTGTCTCCTCAGATGCAAAAGAGAAAGCCTTGAGCAGTAAAATTTTCCTCTGGGTTGAACCTCCTGTCCTGTTACATGGCACTTATTATTATTATTATTATTATTATTATTACATGGCAGGTTCTGTCTGTATATCTACAGCTGACACTTCACTGAGTGTTTCCTTCACTAGGAGAATGAGCTGAAAGCAATATTTGGTCCAAAGTTAAGAAATATGTAGCTGGAGACAGTTTAGCTTAGCTTAGTTTAGCTTAGCATATCTTAGCTTAGCATAAAGACTGGACACAAGGGGAAACGGCTAAACTGGCTCTCTCCAGAGGAAACTAAATGTGCCCAGCAGCTCCTCTAATGCTCACTAATTAGCTGCTAATCTTGTTTGTTTAGAGACTGTTGGAAGTTATTGTTTCCTTAAAGAGGAGACAGACGGAGCCAAGCTAGCTGTTTTACCTCTGTTCACAGTCTGGTGTTGCTAAGCTAAGCTAACTGGCTAAGCTAAGCTAAGCTAACTGGCTGCTGGATACAGTTTAATCTAGTCTAGTCTAACTCTTGGGTTCGGACTAGACACTGTAAACTAGTTCATTATGATCCTTTCTACTGTGAATTTTTGATCCATGAAGGTTTACTGAATTTCCCCTCGGGGATGAATAAAGTAATTTTGATTTGATTTTGATTGATTGTTTTATATTTGAAAAACTTTCTTCCAGCAGAGAAAAAGTGAGTCTGTGGAGGAGAAACGTTATGTTCATATTCAAACAGAGGAAGAACTGGAATGCTAGAATAAATGTTGTTGTAACTTTACAGAAGTCTCTTTTAAAGTGGCCGTCTGTTAGCGAACAACAGTGGATAGAAACCTTCTGGGATTTGTTGTGTAGTAAAGAAACTTTCTGTAACAGAGAAAAAACAGTCATCCACGTTTAGAAAGCTCACTGAGAGCTGCTGCCTCGTTGTTTTCATGCATTTTTCTATTTGTTTATCTGTAAATTATAAATCTGCACTTTCTCCTTATTTAGTTTTTGCTGGGTTTTTTTTTAATGCAGGGGTCTCAATTTACTCAAATTACCTGGGGGCCGCTGGAGGCAGTATCAAATTACTAAAAAAAGACACAAAATGACTGAAAAAACACTAAATTAACTTAAAAAAAGAAACAAAATGACCCAAAAAAGACACAAAATTAGTAAAAAAAGACACAAAAATATTTTAAAAAGACACAAAATTAGTAAAAAAGACACAAAAATATAAAAAAAAAAAAACACAATTATTTTTAAAAAAAAGACTCAAAATTACCAAAAAAGTAATTAAAGGGACCTTCCACACACAACACGGCAAAATGCCATTCACATAAAACTCACATTAAACTTTCATATCAAGGTGGGGGCCACAAAATATCGTCACGAGGGCCGCAATTGGCCCGCGGGCCGCCAGTTTGAGACCCCTGTTTTAATGGGAGCTCTTATTCCCCCCACAGTTTCTCTGATAAGCTTCATTATCAGACTGTTTTATCTTGAGTGGATCTTCAGACCCTTTAACCCCTGCTGTTTCCTGTCCCAGCCCTGATGCACCTGCAGCAGCTCACCTCAGGTAGTCCCTGCGGCACAGGATGAGGTTGGCCCGGGTGTAGAGGCTGGAGCCCACGCGACCCAGCCGGCAGTCGCAGCAGGCACACTTGAGACAGTCCTCGTGCCAGAACCGGTCCAGAGCCTGCAGCATGAAGCGGTCCCGGATCTTCCCGTTGCAGCCGGCGCAGCCCCGAGGCTTCTCTCTGGACTGGAGGGACACCAGGGACACACCTGAGCCAACAACAGGTAACACAGGGACAGAGATCAGGGACACACCTGAGCCAACAACAGGTAACACAGGGACAGAGACAGCTGTTAGAGACCAGGGACACACCTGAGCCAACAACAGGTAACATAGGGACAGAGATCAGGGACACGTGGAGAGCAAAGAATCCTGATTATCATTCTCTATGCAGACGATACAGTCATTTATCGTTCATCTCCTTCACTAGTTCAGACCCTTCAATACCTGCAATCTGCTTTCGATGTGGTTCAATCCCATCTAGCTGAACTCAGGTTGGTATTGAATGCGGAAAAAATCAAAACTTATGATCTCTTCAAATGGTAAAGACTTGACATCCAATTTGCCAAAGATAACGACAGTACAAGGTGATGTAATTGTACGGGTCACAGCTTATAAATACTTATGGATCACCATTGATCAGAAGCTGATCAATCAGAGCCTGAAGAAGTTGGACTGTGTTTATCATTATGCTCTAAATTTCATTACTGGTTTGGGAAATCGTACACATTATTGTACTCTGTATGCCACGACTGAAATGTGTCTCATTGGTTATTTTTTTTTATCTCTCATTGGTTAGTTTTTATCTCTCATTGGTTAGTTTTTATCTCTCATTGGTTAGTTTTTATCTCTCATTGGTTAGTTTTTATCTCTCATTGGTTAGTTTTTATCTGTCATTGGTTAGTTTTTATCTCTCATTAGTTAGTTTTTATCTCATTGGTTAGTTTTTATCTCTCATTGGTTAGTTTTTATCTCATTGGTTAGTTTTTATGCTGCTTTCTTGGCCAGGTCTCTCTTGGGAAAGAGATTTTTTAATCTCAATGAGACTTTTACCTGGTTAAATAAAGGATATAACAACTGAATTTATGAGAATATTGAAACAATAAAAGATGTCCTTAATACAGAGAGTTTTATATATAGATATCACAGGCAATAACGTAGTGAAGAACTATTAAATATCCAGTAAATGTGTTCTCAGATATCATAAAACACAATTTATAATGGGCACAAACTAACTCAAACAACTAGAATCATGTGTAAAGGTTCACCTGGAACCCAAATGTTACTTCAGATTAATTCATTAACAGCATTCATTCAGCTTTCTGTCTGATATGATGAACGTTTAGTATGAGGATGTGCTTTATAATGAATTATAGGCCAATATTAAATTAATTGATGCTTTGAAGGCAAAAAAAAAAATTGCATTGCCAATGAATAAGAGGTTATAAAATACAATATTTGGCCGATTTAACTTTCAGTGTAAACCTTCTGTCCGATACAAACACGTCTTATTTCAGTGCAAAATCGGTTCACAATTCACATAGTAAAGGTCTTTTTTTAGTCTAACTCATAAATTCACGACAAAAATCAGTTGTTATATCGGTACGCAGAGAAAAATCTGTATCGATATTCTCAAAAAACCCATATCTGTCATATCTGTCGTTATTGAGATAAAGTGTTTAAAGCCATCATAAAGTCATTATTAGCTGCATAATTTACTAAACTTCAAGCTCCTTTAAAAAAAACAATGAAACAGACTGAAGTTTGGCATGAGAATCTCTATCTGAATGTTTTCCTCCCCGGTCCTCCTTTATATAAAAACCAACTGACAAAAAATAAGAAATAAATCACTAGAATTAAGCAAAATACATGCTGGAAACAAGTCAAATTATCTGCCAGTGCAGTAAATAGATTTTTCTTTGTAAGAATTCTTTAAATAAGTAAAAATATCTAGAAACTGGAAAACCAATGATGTCATAAAATAATAAAAATATACTTTTTTTTTTTTTTAGCAATTGTGGCTTGAAAAGCCCGACTGTAGTAACATTAAAATAAGCCAGAAATACTTGAAACGAGCATGTTTTGGTGATAGAAAATGCTTTTGAAATAACATTTAAACTCCATGCAACTAAAACTCTCAACTGGAGCCAATATTTGAGGTAAAAACTCACCATATTCAACAGTTAAACAGCTTGAAAAGCATGAAAAAGCTCACAATGTCAATCCTAAAAACAAGTCTTTACACAAGACTGAAATCCCTGTGAAGAGGTTATTCACTCATTTAGTTACAAAAAGACACATGTTGTTAAAATAAGCACATAAAGCTATGGTCAGTAGGTAAATTATACTCAGAACAAGATAATTAAGATACTATTGATAGATAGAAGAAGAAAATACTTGGTAAGCTTCATGTTTTTTGCAGTGTATGAATATATATAAACCTCCTTTCCCTGTTTAGTGTATCATAGTGTGTGTACTTACTCTCCTCCTTGTCCAACACCATCCTCCTTTCTGGAAACAACAATCCAACAACAGGAGAAGCTCCAGATAACACACACACACACACACACACACACACACACACACACGCACACACACACACACACACACACACACACCGAGGCTCAAACTTCAGCTCCTCATTCCTCCGCAGCAGAGAGCCAAGAGAAACAGCCTCTGAGTCGCTTCAAAAATAAAGAAGAGTAATATAAAAATAGTCCGTCGGGTCGCTGGATGATGAACAGAAACAGAATCTCCGGGTCGCCACGAGAAACGTCCTCAGATCATCAGTGTGTGTGTGTGTGTGTGTGTGTGTGTGTTATCTCAGCTGATGTCAGTGCAGAAGCATTTGTGTTTCTGCAGGCTGCGGCTGTTCTGATGAGGAGCTCTGCACACACTGAGCCTCCTCACTGCTCTACTCTCTCTCTCTCTCTCTTGCTCTCTCTCTCTCTCTCTCTCTCTCTCTCTCCCTCTCTCTCTCTGTCTGCTAAAAATCTCCCACAGTCAAAAGGTTTTTTTCAGCGCTGCGTGCTAATTATAAAAAGTCATTATGCTGATCTGATAGTCCCCGCCCCCCTCCCTCTCTGAATCAATTATTCAATAGACCCCCCCCCCCCCCCCCCCCATCAGGACCATAGACCAGGACCATAGACCAGGACTATAGACCAGGACCATAGACCAGGACAGACCGGCCTGAGGTGTTTTAGAATGAGCTTATTCAACTCCAAGGACACCAATTATCTCCGGGGCGCCCTGCAGCCAGATGAGCAGCATGCACGCTCACATGCACACACATACACACACACACACACACACACACACACACACACACACATACACACACACACACACGTTCACATGCATGCATGCACACACACAAATGCACACACACGTTCGCATGCACTTGTGTATTTTTCCCTTGTGACGAAAGTAATAACAGCTCAGATGAGGGTGAAAATATAAAATATTACAAGGTCAATAAACTGAATCACTTGGTGAAGGAACACTGTGAGATAATTAAATGTTAAATGAGTTTCCATGAGTCTTTTCTTTACAGACATGCCCACTTTATGCTGATAATGAAACCATGCCGTTTTCATGCAGAATAAATGTGTTATCTTCACCTATTCTAAATCCTGGGGTCCCTAAATAGTCTGAGAGCTGCATAAATCGTGAGTGTAAAGCTGAGACTCTTGACCTCTGACCTCAAGATATCTGAACAGAAATAGGTTCTATTTATACCCAAAAGTCTCTTCTTTACAGACGTGCCCACTTTATGCAAATCAAATGTAGTTTGCGGTAGAACTCACGCAGGTTTTCTCATGAAGATAGCGAGCAAAAATTACATATGGAGTTCCACAGGGCTCCATTCTGGGTCCTCTAAGAATGAGACATGAGACATTAACACCAAACTAGAGACCTGGAGCATTCAGACTAGAGACCTGGAGCATTCAGACTAGAGACCTGGAGCATTCAGAGACTCGAGACCTGGAGCATTCAGACTAGAGACCTGGAGCATTCAGAGACTAGAGACCTGGAGCATTCAGAGACTAGAGACCTGGAGCATCCAGACTAGAGACCTGGAGCATTCAGACTAGAGACCTGGAGCATTCAGAGACTAGAGACCTGGAGCATTCAGAGACTCGAGACCTGGAGCATTCAGACTAGAGACCTGGAGCATTCAGAGACTAGAGACCTGGAGCATTCAGACTAGAGACCTGGAGCATTCAGAGACTAGAGACCTGCAGCATCCAGACTAAAGACCTGGAGCATCCAGACTAGAGACCTGGAGCATTCAGAGACTAGAGATCTGGAGCATCCAGACTAGAGACCTGGAGCATTCAGACTAGAGGCCTGGAGCATTCAGAGACTCGAGACCTGGAGCATTCAGACTAGAGACCTGGAGCATTCAGACTAGAGACCTGGAGCATTCAGAGACTCGAGACCTGGAGCATTCAGAGACTAGAGACCTGGAGCATTCAGAGACTAGAGACCTGGAGCATTCAGACTAGAGACCTGGAGCATTCAGAGACTAGAGACCTGGACCATTCAGACTAGAGACCTGGAACATTCAGAGACTAGAGACCTGGAGCATTCAGACTAGAGACCTGGAGCATTCAGAGACTAGAGACCTGGAGCATCCAGACTAGAGACCTGGAACATTCAGAGACTAGAGACCTGGAGCATTCAGACTAGAGACCTGGAGCATTCAGACTAGAGACCTGGAGCATCCAGACTAGAGACCTGGAACATTCAGAGACTAGAGACCTGGAGCATTCAGACTAGAGACCTGGAGCATCCAGACTAGAGACCTGGAGCATTCAGAGACTAGAGACCTGGAGCATTCAGACTAGAGACCTGGAGCATCCAGACTAGAGACCTGGAACATTCAGAGACTAGAGACCTGGAGCATCCAGACTAAAGACCTGGAGCATCCAGACTAGAGACCTGGAGCATTCAGACTAGAGACCTGGAGCATTCAGAGACTCGAGACCTGGAGCATTCAGACTAGAGACCTGGAGCATTCAGACTAGAGACCTGGAGCATTCAGAGACTCGAGACCTGGAGCATTCAGACTAGAGACCTGGAGCATTCAGAGACTAGAGACCTGGAGCATTCAGACTAGAGACCTGGAGCATTCAGACTAGAGACCTGGAGCATCCAGACTAGAGACCTGGAGCATTCAGAGACTAGAGACCTGGAGCATTCAGAGACTAGAGACCTGGAGCATTCAGACTAGAGGCCTGGAGCATTCAGACTAGAGACCTGGAGCATTCAGAGACTAGAGACCTGGAGCATCCAGACTAGAGACCTGGAGCATTCAGAGACTAGAGACCTGGAGCATTCAGACTAGAGGCCTGGAGCATTCAGAGACTAGAGACCTGGAGCATTCAGACTAGAGACCTGGAGCATTCAGAGACTAGAGACCTGCAGCATCCAGACTAAAGACCTGGAGCATCCAGACTAGAGACCTGGAGCATCCAGACTAGAGACCTGGAGCATTCAGAGACTAGAGACCTGGAGCATTCAGACTAGAGACCTGGAGCATTCAGACTAGAGACCTGGAGCATTCAGAGACTAGAGACCTGGAGCATTCAGAGACTCGAGACCTGGAGCATTCAGACTAGAGACCTGGAGCATTCAGACTAGAGACCTGGAGCATCCAGAGACTAGAGACCTGGAGCATTCAGACTAGAGACCTGGAGCATCCAGAGACTAGAGACCTGGAGCATTCAGAGACTAGAGACCTGGAGCATTCAGACTAGAGACCTGAAGTTAATGGGTGAGCTGGCCAAACACAAAGCACTCAATACTCTGTTCAGCAGGTTTTATTAGCACATTCGTGTTCCATACACCGCACAATCCCAAATGGCTATTTTACAGTTCAACAAAGCCCCATACACCGCTCGACTTATGACTGTTGCACTTTTCAGCATTGGCCCCCTGATCTACATGTTCCCCTCAGTCATGGTGTTATCAGAGTTCAGGCCCTAGTGAGTTCCCACAAGGCCTTGTGTCTTGAATATCAAGTAGGTCGCCGCCTACTTCTTGTACCACAGTAACGTGAGGGTTCGATGTGTGGTGGTTGGATCTCACTTTATAAGGAGAGACAGCAAGATGGAGACAGATGACTTTCTCAAACAGCCTTTTTACTCAGTCACCAAACTTCAATACAACTTCACTTCCTGGTTTCTCACATCCCACCAGACTGAATCAACCAATCAGAAGCCAGTCCTAAACTGTCTTAAAGACGCAGCTGCAAACATTCAACATGTAAATATGTAAATAATAAATGTGCAACATAAATACACAAACAGCCAATTGATGAAAATGATAACATTGTAAAAGCATCTTTTAGTCAAATATAAATTATATTAATATCTGAACCTTACACCACCATGACAGGAAGTACCAAATTTAAAGTCAAGTGGCCCCAACCTCCTTTTGAAATGCTCTAGAACCGCCATTGACAAATCCTGAATATTAAAGGAAGACCTACATTGTAAATCTGATTTGTACTGTGGTGTGCTTTCTTGTTAAGTAAAGTTATTGCTGCAGGCTATTTTATATTTATTGTTTTACTATTTATTCTGTTGTTTTGAGACATGTCTATGGTAAAACCAAAGAGGAATTTCCACCCAGTGGATAATAAAGTTTTCATATTCCTATTCAAAGACTGCAGATGAAACCAGCTCGCTACCACGTGGACTACCGAGTCCTTGTCGTATTATTAGAACATTATAGGAAAAGCATGAAACCTAAGTAGCCTTGGAGCTCTCTGTTGAGCTGCTGTTAGTCTCTATATTGAGGATTTAAGCAATCAAAATACCACAAAGTATGGCTGGGTCGTTACTTAAAGCACCACAGACACATCATTAGTCCCCGCGGACAGATTATCGGAACATTATAGTGATTTTCATCAAGGCCGGTCCATAAACAACTCTGCAGCCGGCTTTCCAAATAGATCACCCGGCCCTAAATCCTGCTCATTAGACGCTGTGGCGTAAACAACTGTTCCAACATGGCCCCTGGATCAGGTCACACTAATTAACCAGCACCATCGACCCACAAGTCCCTCATTATCCGCCCTCTCATCTGATGGCACAGAGGCCGTCAAGACAGCTAACGATCAAGCCACTAATTAATCAGCTGATGAGGGAAGTGAAGCTTCGGCTTCCCTCTTCATTTGTGAGACACATGGGAGCTAATTAGTTCAATTATTAATGCATCTAATTAAATAGTTTCTCTGGGTGATCACTCTGATAAATGGATCCTGGCTGCTTTAGAGCCTCTTCTCTTTTATTTTGACGTGCCTAAACTCCAACGCAGCCCTAACATTACAGCTATTCACAGGCCCGACCCCATTAGGCTAATTGCACTAAAAGCATGTGTGTCTGACATTAAAGGTGAGCTGTGCTAATTGGCAGTCTGCTGAAATAGGAAGCCTTTTTTTTTTGCCTTTTTTTTGGCCATCTGCTGCGGCTCGCCTCGCCCTCATGTCCTCTGTGTGAAAAGGGCAGAGACAGATTTAGTTGGTGTTTTGTGTGGAAGGCTGTTTGTCAGATATGATGCCACGAGAGGCCACACGGCACATTTCAGACAGAAACAGCTGAATTTAGAGGAGGAAGAGAAGAAAACCGCTGCAGTTTGTGGCAGCGAGGCATTCTGGCCTCATATCTGCTCTCAGAAAGGAGGAAAAAGCTGAGTTATTTAGACTCAGAAGACATTTTCCACCATTTATATTCACTTTACCTTCCCATCTTCCTCCAACATGTTCCTTCGTTAGCAGGTTTCTTTTCCAAATGTCATGTTTAGGGTGTGAAACGTTTTAATCCTGGCTGAAGAGAAGAAGATAGAAAGTCATGGATGTGAGACTAAAGTTTCTAGTGATTATTTTCTGTATTTTAAGAGTTAAACACTTGAACATTTTCACATCAGTTGATAAACAAAGTGCTTCAGGTTTGTGTGACTGTGATAGAGCTGCACCTGAACTCACCTCCAGGAGGTTTTTGTGTCTTTTTTGGTCATTTAGTGTCTTTTTTGGTCATTTTGTGTCTTTTTTAGTCATTTTGTGTCTTTTTTGGTCATTTTGTGTCGTTTTTGGTCATTTTGTCTTCATTTTGTCTTCATTTTGTGTCTTTTTTTTTTCATTTTGTGTCTTTTCTGGTCATTTTGTGTCTTTTTTTTGTGGTTATTTTCTGTCTTTTTTTTAGTCATTTTGTGTCTTTTTTTGTGTCATTTTGTGTCATTTTTGTCATTTTCTGTCTTTTTTTGGTCATTTTGTGTCTTTCTTTGTTATTTTGTGTCTTTATTTTGGTCATTTTTTGTCTTTTTTTAGTCATTTTGTGTCTTTTTTGGTCATTTTGTGTCTTTTTTTGGTCATTTGTGTCTGTTGTTGTGTCTTTTTTAGCTATTTTGTGTCTTTATTTTGGTCATTTTGTGTCTTTTTTTAGTCATTTTGTGTCTTTTTGGTCATTTTGTGTTGTTTATTTAGTCATTTTGTGTCTTTTTTAATTATTTTGTGTCTTTTTTTGCGTCATTTTGTGTCTTTTTTGGTCAGTTTGTGTCTTTTTTTGGTAATTTTGTGTCTTTTGTTAGTCATTTTGTGTCTTTTTTGGTAATTTTGTGTCATTTTGTATCTTGGAAGTCTTGTAAGTGTTGGTGAAGCAGCTTTGTAACTGTTGATATTCTAGTTTCCAGCATGTATTTACTCAGTATAGGTGATAAAATCTCAGTAACAAGCTGTAATATCCACTTCAATCCAGTGAAACATAAAAGATGCTGACTAAGAAGAACTATCTGATCAGACAGAAAACAAGCAGATATCCCCTTGATCTGATATTGATCTGAGATATTTAATCTGACTTAGAGTTCAGTTTCTGCAGCTAAATGGAACCCAGCCGTCATTCATTAGATTATTCCCGCTCGTTCTTTCTGCTACAGTGACGTCAGAGTTTCTTCTGATTCTGCAGCAGACAGCGAGAGCTCTAGAGGGCATCTACTGATACCAGCTCTTCATCCCATTCTCTTCGTCTGCAGAGTTTTGGCAGCGTGACTATAAGAAGATAAGAGCGTCAGACAGCAGGACGTCACGTCTAGAGCAGCTATGCTCAACCTTGGGGTCGGGACCCCAATTGGGGTCGCGAGATGATTTCTGGGGGTCTCCAAATCATTTTGGAAGTCAGCTCTGTGTTAAAGTGTTCATGTGTTTTAGTCTTTTTGGTAATTTTCTGGTCATTTTGTGTCTTTTTCTTGTCATATTGTGTCTTTTTTGGTCATTTTGTGACTTTTTTCTGGTCATTTTGTCTTTTTTGATAGTTTTGTGGTCAATTTGTGTCTTTTTTGGTCATTTTTTTTTCCTTTTTTGGTCATTTAATGTTTTTTTTTTGTCATTTTATGGTTTTTTTTTGTCATTTTGTGTCTTTTTTTGGTCATTTTGTTTCTTTTTAGGGCCATTTTGTGTCTTTTTTTGCTTAATTTTATGCAACTTTCATTGGTCATTTTGGTCACAGAGATGTTTTGGTTGTTGTCTGCTTCATTTTTTGTCCAAAATTCATCGTATCAACTGAGTTTGTATGATCTGAACTGTGAGATTGTGTTCAGTGAGTGGGGGTCCCGGACAACATGCATGTTAAATTGGGGGGTCGCGACTCAAAAAGGTTGAGAACTACTCTGCCCTACAAAGACTAACTGCAGTAACTACATTTTTGATCAAAATTGACTTATAACTAAAAATGAACTCCTTCATGTCTGTTTTATCTTGTGAATTGAAGTTTTAGATTTCAATTTTGCTTTTTTTCCGAGAAATAAAAAAAACCCCCACAAAATCCAACTCAAAACCAAGCAGTAATTGCACTTACCACAGTCTGCTTTGGGTATATATACTAAATTAAACATAAAGATAATAAAAATTCTCAGATTATTTGGGAGGGAAATTATTATCTAGATAGTAATCAAGTAAAAAAGTGAGATAAAGTTATATTAAGAATAATATATAACATTTCTTTATAATATTAAGTCTAAAATACACAAATCTCCGAATAGAGTTGTTAAACACTTATACAAAAATATAAAAGCTGAAAGAAGAAGTACAGTAACTAAGTTTTGGGGTTCAAAGGTTGAATAAGTCATCATGATTTTTTCGCATAAAAATTAAATCATAAATACATGTAGAAATAAGTGTCATATCACTTATCTACATACAATCCATTTGGCTGGTCTGTTAAAAAACATTAAAAGCAGTTTTTCTCAGTTTTACCCTTTGCGTAGTTACTGCAGTTAGACTTTGTAGGGCAGTACTGGTCTAGAGTAACAGGACGCCCAGTTAGACCACGAGCAACTCATAGAACATATGAAAGAGATTACATATAATACATCACTCTGCTTTATATTGGATCAGTGTTTAATAAAACCAGATGATCCAGATGGAGATCATCACAACTCTCACTAAAGTCTCACTTCTACAGACGTGGTTCCAAAAGAGTTGGGACGCGGCCTAAAACATTCATAGAGCAGATTTACTGAATCCTTTTTGACGTGTTTTCCATTAACCCTTTGGAGTTTTGGGGCTGTTTGTTGGTTTTTTTTACCTGTTGGTATCATTGTTTTCACACCAACCTCACCTATATGACCTGATTATTATTGTTTTTCATTTTGACTTACTGGATCAACATTTTGAACACAAAAAAACTACATTTCTTTTTTTTTTATTTAAATTTTTTACAAAAAAACACATAAAAGCACACACACAAAAAAACACACACACACACACACACACAAAACACACACACACACACACACACACACACACAAAATTACAAAAAACACACAAAAAGTTGTTTTTTTTACAAAAAACACAAAAAATTACAAAAATCACACACAAAAACGCAAAGAAACACATGAAAACACACACAAAATTACAAAAAACACACTAAAAACATACTTTTTTTAAACAAAAAAATACAAAAATCACACACAAAACACACACACACACACACAAAATTACAAAAAACACACAAAAAGTTTTTTTTTTTTTACAAAAAACACAAAATATTACAAAAATCACACACAAAAACACATGAAAACACACACAAAAACGCAAAGAAACACATGAAAACACACACAAAATTACAAAAAACACACTAAAACATACTTTTTTTAAACAAAAAAATACAAAAATCACACACAAAACACATGAAAATACACACAAAAAATACGAAAAATCACACACAAAACACATGAAAATACACACAAAAAACACAAAGAAACACACAAAAAACACAAAGAAATCACAAAAAACACCACACGAAAAACAGTAAACACAAAAGATTGCATTAAAAATGTTGAATGCACTCTGCAACATTTGAAAAATCTCTTCAAAAAAAGTAAAATCATGTTTCTACACTTGGTCAAGGTGTTTTTTTTAACCTTTTTGTCAGTCCGTCCCAGTTAGAGTCTGCATAGTTCTGGATGCTGTTGATATACCACCTCTGAATGTTTTATGATGTTATGAATTCTACACATAAAATCCCTAAATTCCTTATTCCATATTAACAAGAAAGCATGAAGCAGACAAGGTGAAACATTAAATATATTGTCCTGAACATATTTAAAAAGATTATTATTAATAATAAATTAGATTATGGAATGATGTGGCTGTGTTCCAGTAGTTTTACAGTGTTTCTGCTGTGGACGTCTCATTTTAGAAAGTAATGACACACACACACACACACACACACACACACACACACACACACACACACACACACACACACACAGTAGACATGGTAACAAAAAAAAACCTTCCCCCAGAGAAAATGATACAGGCTGGTGTTTAAAATGATGTTTTTCTGGAGGTTTTACAGGAAAACACATGTTGATTTCAGCTGTTTTCTCTTTTTAGTTGATTAGAAACTATTATCTGACCGAGCTGACTTATTATTTCTGCATATCTTAAAGAAAAACAGAGATTTTCAGGCACAACTAGACTAAACAACGTGAATTACACTGCAAAAAACATGAAGCTTACCAAGTATTTTCTTCTTCTATCTATCAATAGAATCTTAATTATCTAGTTTTGAGTATAATTTACCTACTGACCATAGCTTTATGTGCTTATTATAAGAACGTGAATCCTTTTTTTTGTCTTGTATAGTTAATAAAACCTAAAGAAGTCATTTTGTAACATAAATGAGTGAATAACCTCTTCACAGGGATTTCAGTCTTGTGTAAAGACTTGTTTTTAGGATTGACATTGTGAGCTTTTTCATGCTTTTCAATCTCTTCAACTGTTGAATATGGTGAGTTTTTACCTCAAATATTGGCTCCAGTTGAGAGTTTTAGTTGCACGAAGTTTAAATGATATTTCTAAAGTATTTTCTACCACCAGTATCTACCCACAGATACTGGAATGAGGAAAAAATGTGCTAATTTCAAGTATTTCTGGCTTATTTTAATGTTACTACAGTCGGGCTTTTCAAGCCACAATTGCTCGAAAAAAGCATTTTTGGACTTATTTTTTTAAGACATCATTAGTTTTTCCAGTTTCTAGATATTTTTTACTTACTTAAAGAATTCTTAAGCAGGTATTTGCTTCATTCTAGTTATTTATGTCTCATTTTTTTCAGTGTGCTATTTATTTTTGCTGCTGCTGTAACTGATGTGGATCAGTTTCAGTGGGAGGTTCTGGTTCTGGGTTCTGGTTCTGGTTCTGTTCTGGTTCTGGTCTGAGGCGCTCCAGATGGAGAGGGGTTTGTGCTCAGCAGCTGTGACATTACGGGGACCTGATCGATGGCCTCTGATTGGCTCTCGCCGGCTCCCAGCAGCATCCAATCAGCTCGCTGCACATCTTCCTCCGGACAGACAAAACCAATTCCTCCTCCACACAGGAGCCACACAAGATCAGAGAGGAGGAGGAGCAGGAGGAGGAGGAGGAGGAGGGGGGGGGGAGGAGGAGGAGGAGCAGGAGGAGGAGGGGGGGGAGGAGGAGGGAGAGGAGGAGGAGGGAGGGGGGGGGAGGAGGAGGGAGAGGAGGAGGAGGAGGAGCAGGATGAGGAGGAGGAGGAGGAAGAGGAGGAGTAGGAGGAGGAAGAGGAGGAGGAAGAGGAGGAGAGGAGGAGGAGGAGGAGCAGGAGGAGGAGGAGGAGGAGGAGGAGGAGGAGGAGGGAGGAGGAAGAGGAGGAGTAGGAGGAGGAAGGAGGAGGAGGAGGAGGAGGAGGAAGAGGAGGAGAGGAGGAGGAGGAGGAGCAGGAGGAGGAGGAGGGGGAGGAGGAGGAGGAGGAGGGGGAGGAGGAGGAGAAGGGGGAGGAGGAGGAGGAGGAGGAGGAGCGGGAGGAGGAGGAGGAAGAGGAGGAGGAGGAGGAGGAGGAGGAGGGGGAGGAGGAGAGAGGAGGAGGAGAGAGGAAGACGAGGAGGAGGAGGGGGGAGGAGGAGGAAGAGGAGGAGAGGAGGAGGAGGAGGGGGAGGAGGAGGAGGAGGAGGGGGAGGAGGAGGAGAAGGGGGGAGGAGGAGGAGGAGGAGGAGGAGCGGGAGGAGGAGGAGGAAGAGGAGGAGGAGAAGGAGGAGGGAGGAGGGGGAGGAGGAGAGAGGAGGAGGAGAGAGGAAGACGAGGAGGAGGAGGGGGAGGGAGGAGGAGGAGGAAGAGGAGGAGGAGGAGGAGGAGGAGGAGTTTATATGAAGAGTGTTTCTTGCTCCTCCACAGATTTCCTTTTTTAATTTAACGTGTTTAATGTTTTGCTGATATCTTAGTTATGAATCGTTAAGTTTCCACGTCACATTAAACACATCAACTGTTTTTCAGCAAATGTTAAAAACTCCTCGACCAGCTGTAGAAACATAACAACATATTAGTGAAGTTTTTTACAGAGATTTTATTGATTTTTTGCTGTGTGCATTCTGGCATTTGAATGCAATCTTTTGTGCTTCATGTTTTTAATTTTTTTTATTTTTGTGTTTTTATATGTTTTTTGTGTTTATGTGGTTCTTTCTGTGTGTTTTTTGCCATTTTTTGTGTATATTTTGTGTTTTTCTGCTTTTTGTCATTTTTTGTGTATTTTTGGGGTTTTTTTTGTGTTATTATGTGTTTTTCATGTATGTTTTTTGTTTGTGGTTTTTGTATTTTTTTTTTGTGTGTGTGTGTTTTTGTATATTTTTTTGTGTTCAAAATGATCCAGTGAGTCAAACTGACTAAATAATAATCAGGTGAAGTTGTGTTGAAAAAAAAATACCAACATTTTTTTAAGTGGTTTATACAGACAGAATGAAAAATACTCAAAACTCATTAAAATATCCCCAAACTCCAAAGTGTTAATAAAGAAAAATAATAATAGTCAGATCATGTTGAAGCTGTGCTAAGAAAATACTAAACATGGGAATAATCTATAATATATCTATAATATAATAGTAAATATCTATATAAATAAATATAATCAGAGCTGTCAGTCAAACTCAGCAGGTGGCTGCAGGGACTCTTTTCTTTTTCTTTTCTTTTCTTTTCTTTTCTTCTCTTCTCTCCTCTTTTCTTCTCTTCTCTTTTCTTTTCTCCTCCTCCTGCCAGCTCCTCTTCTCCTCCATCTATTCGAAGCCAAACCGCTGCTGCTGGAAATGTAAAATGTAAAATGCATGACTTCCTCTGCGGCGGTGGGTTTCTTTTTTTAAAAAGCAGAAACGTCTTTTTAACTTTGTGGAGGAGAAAAGCTTCTGACTGATGAAAATGTCGGGAGGATTCATCTAAAAATCTAAAAAACAAAAGCTGTGTAACTATAATGCATGAAAGATATTCTAAGCTGCAGAGTTTAACTATCTATCTATTTATTGTAAATACACTGAGCATGTTTTATTTACAGCTGGCAGCTCAACGCTACAGTTTACATGTCACATTTAATGCATCAACTCTTTTTCAGCAAAGGTAAAAAAACAAAAACACCTCGACCGGGTGTAGAAACATGATTTTACTGTTTCTCGTTATTTCTTTGTGTGATTTTATTGTTTTTTTGTATGTTTTTTGTAATTTTTTTTATGTTTTTGATGTGTTTTTATGTGTGTTTATTGTAATCTTTGTGTGTTTTATGTGTGTGTTTTTTGTAATTATTTTGTGTGTTTTTTGTATTTTTTGAGTTTGTGTTTTTCTGTTTATTGCAATTTTTTGGCTTGTTTTTCTGTGTCATTTTGGTCATTTTTTGTGTTTTATTTGTCATTTTTTGTGTGATTCATGTCTGTTTTTTGTAATTATTTTGTGTTTTTTGTAATTTTTTTGTGTTTTTTGTATGTTTTAAGTTTGTTGTAAATTTTTTGCAGGATTTTTGTGTGTTTTTATATGTGATCTTTGTCTTTTTTTGTGTGATTTATGTGTTTTTTGTAATTATTTCTGTGTGTTTTTTGTAATTATGTTTGTGTGATTTTTGTGTCCAAAATGTTGATCCAGTAAGTCAAAAGTAAAACAGTAATAATCAGCTCATATAGGTGAAGTTATGATGAACAACACGTCATGGTGAAGAAATCCAAAACAGACAAAATAGCCTCGAACTCTAACGGGTTAACCCGTCAGACGGGCTCGTGGCGCCTCCTGGTGGTCAAACCGCGTCATTACACCTGCAGCTGCACTTCCGGTCCTCCCTGCACCAGCTGACGTCTCTCCGTTACCACCATAGACGTCTATGGTTATCATCAGGAAGCTGTTTTCCTCCTCGTCAGGACGCGGATCGGCCTGATTATTAATATTATTAATATTATTACTAATATTACTAATATTGATAACCGCCATCATGTCCATGTCTCTGTTCCAGAAGGGAACTCTGGCCGCCTGCATGCTGCTCTGCGTCGCTCTGCTGCTGCCCAAGATGCTGCTGGGCCGGGGGAGGCGGGAGGAGCGGCCCGAGGGTAGGTCTCACCATAGGAGTCTATGCACCACCACATAGACACACCATACACCTCTATGCATGTGTATCTGTCTATATATATATGTTTATATACCTTTCTGGGGAGAAGGAAGGAGAGGCCCGAGGGTAGGTCTCCCCATAGGAGTCTATGCACCGCCACATATACACACCATACACCTCTATGCATGTATATCTGTCTATGTTTATATGTTTATATACCTTTCTGGGCCGGGGGAGGAGCGGCCGAGGGTAGGTCTCACCATAGGAGTCTATGCACCGCCACATATACACACCATACACCTCTATGCATGTGTATCTGTCTATATATATATGTATATATACCTTTCTGGGCCGGGGGAGGAGCGGCCCGAGGGTAGGTCTCACCATAGGAGTCTATGCACCACCACATAGACACACCATACACCTCTATGCATGTATATCTGTCTATATATATGTTTATATACCTTTCTGGGAGAAGGAAGGAGCGGCCCGAGGGTAGGTCTCACCATAGGAGTCTATGCACCGCCACATATACACACCATACACCTCTATGCATGTATATCTGTCTATATTGATATGTATATAATATACTTCTCTGGGCCGGGGGAGGAGCGGCCCGAGGGTAGGACTCACCATAGGAGTCTATGCACCGCCACATAGATACACCATACACCTCTATGCATGTATATCTGTCTATGTTTTTATGTATATATACCTTTCTGGGGAGGCGGGAGGAGCGGCCCGAGGGTAGGACTCACCATAGACTTCTATGCAACCACCACATAATATGGTTACCTGTCTGTGCGTCTCTACCAGAGACTAGAAACCTATTAACAGGTCTCTAGCGGGTCTCTAGCGGGTCTCTAGTCGG
>NC_081522.1:41016835-41029335 GCF_030273125.1 Centropristis striata
GGTTTTGACTGTTTTTCATTCTGCCTCTAAAAACGACTTCAAAAATGTTGGTTTCATTTTTTTCAACACAACTTCACCTGCTTATTATTTTGTCATTTTGACTCAGTGGATCAACATTTTGTACACAAAAAAACCCACCAAAAAATACAAAAACCACACACAAAAAAAACATAAAACACACAAAAAATGACAAAAAAACATACATAAAAAACACATAAAAGCACAAAAAATGATTAAAAAAAACCCAGAAAACCACAAAAATACGCAAAAATCACACAAAAAGCATGAAGCACAAAAGATTGCATTAAAATGCTGAACATGCTGCTTCGTTCTTACGTCATGAGGTGTCATGCTCCGGCGCTTTCGTGGACTCCAGAGGGTTTAAAGTGGCAAATCTACAAGAAAAAAATGTGCAGATTTACTAGATTTAAAGTGGTGAATCTGCCAGAAAAAAGTTGCTTTTTTCCCCACTTTTTTCTTGTAATCCTGCAATTTTGTTCTTGTAGAATTGCCACTTTAATCTAGTAAATTTGCAACTTTTTTCTCGAGATATTACCTGAAGTTTCCAAATATAGTTCTTCGCCCGATAAAGGGTTAATGTAAGAATAAATAGACGTCAATAAGAGCTTCTATTCCCCAGCAGCATCTACTCTGATGTCCACTATAAGACGGTTTTAATCAGTTTGATCCATAGACTGTATATAAATAATCCCATCAACTTGTCTCAACTTTTAGAAACAGTTGCACATATGAGAGATATATCATATTAAGCCCCCGTGACATCATACCAACAACATTTTATTAAAAGTAATAGAATCTGTTTGCTTTCTGTTTCTAACAGTTCCTTGTCTGATGGTTTGTCTCTGGTTATTTTAAAACTGTTTGTGTTAAAACTCGCCTAGCTGAAGACTTTAGACTGATCTCAAAGTTACCTTTTATATCAAACAGTTTAGAAAAAACTGTGTTGAAACAACGACTGTCTGCAGTGGAAAACAATAACGTGTTCATGCTTTGTCTTGGTGCTTCTGGATCTAAATGCTGCGTTTGTAGATAACAGCATCTTTTAACTCTTTAGTGTTTGAGGCTGTTTTGTTGGTTGTTTTTGACGTGTTGGTATCATTGTTTTCAGGACAACTTCACCTATATGACCTGACTATTATCATTTTCATTTTGACTCACTGGATCAACATTTTGAACACAAAAAACACAAAAACACATAAAAAACATTTGAAAACAAACAAACAAAAAAACCCACATAAAAGCACATGCACTAAAAAACAAAAAACACACAAAATCACACTAAAAACACACACAAACATACTTTTTTAAAATAAAAAACACACAAAAAAATCACAAAAAACACACACAAAAACACACCAAAAAACATGCACAAAATTACAAAAAACAACAACAAAAAAACACACGAAAAACATACATTTTTTTAAAACAAAAAAACACAAAAATTACAAAAAACACACACAGGAACACATGAAAACACATTAAAAAAAAAACCCAAAATATGCACAAAATTAGATTTTTTTAACAAAAATTACACACAAAAACACACACAAAAGAACACAAAGAAAGAAACACAAAAAGAAATTACAAAAAAACAGTAAAGACAAAAGATTGCATTAAAAATGCTGAATGCACACTGCAAAATTAGAAAAGTCTCTGCAAAAAAAAAAAAATTCATGTTCCTACAGTTGGTGGAGGTGTTTTTTTACCTGAATAGTCTGGCAGTATGATTAAATATAAAATCAGAGTTTGAATCTGGATGTTTGACTTTTCTCCCTCAGCTTCATTCAGCCACCTGTCAGCTGAGAGAGTTCAGGGACAAACAGAGAAACGAAGCTTTCATTGGATCAAACCACCAAAAGGTGGCGTCAGAGTGAATGTAATGAAGAGGCTGAGCCCTCTGACAGGACCACTCTATCACACTCACATTAACACTTTACAAGATTAGTCTACCTCAACCCAGGCAGCTTCTTACAGATTTTCATTCAACTGCTTCAAAAAAAGCTAAATAAAGAATAAATAAAATCTTACAACATCAGTTACCATCAAAGCAGAAGAAAAGAGAAGACGTTCCCCAAAACAGACCAAAAAAAGACCATAAAAAGAAACAAAATGACCATAAAAGACACAAATAACCATAAAAGATGTAAAATTACCAATAAAAAGACACAAAATTAACAAAATAAGACGCATTATGACCAAAAAAGACACAAATTAACCAAAAAAAGCTACCAAATGACCATAAAAAGACACAAGATAACCACAAAAGACGTAAAATTACCAATAAAAAGACACAAAATGAACAAAATAAGACATATAATGACCAAAAAAGACACCAATTAACCAAAAATAGCTACCAAATGACCATAAAAAGACACAAAATTAGCAAAAAATACGTATAATAACCAATGAAAAGACACAAAATTAATAAAAACAGACGTATAATGACCAAAAAAAGACACAAATTGACCCCAAAACAGACACAAAATTACACAAAAAGACACAAAATGAACAAAAAAGATGTATGATAACAAATAAAATCTCAATGTTTTGAGTCCTTTCCATCCTGATCTCTCTCCCTATCACTGTCTGCCCCTGAAGAAATCATGCATGACGTTTAGTCTCAAACAATATTAAGTCAGAAAAGCACTTTCCTTAAAGTGAAACACACAGGATAGGTATCACACACAATGACATCATCCTCTAATGATTTGTTACAGCAGGGGTTCCCAAAGTGTGGTGCGTGGACCCCTGGGGGTGCACGAGATGAAAAATGTAATGGCGGTCTGATAATTACACAATTACATTTTTCCCCCCACACAATAAAGACGCAAAAATAAACATTTCCTTCGTAAAATGTCAAATCAAAAACTGTAATATTAATTAATTAATAAATGCAGACTATTCATAATGCACTTCATCTTAAAATGAAGCGTAGAAGTTATCATCTTCCATGTTTCCAGCCTGTGTTTATGTCTATCCAAATAATTATAGACCAATATCGATAATCTGTACTGTCACAAAAGTCTTTTTAAAAAAATAATTTTCAATCAAATATCACATTATCTTAAAATAAATAATGTACTGTCACCTTTTCAGTCTGGATTTAGACCTAATTATTCAACAACCACTGCACTTGTTAAGTTGACTAATGATATATTTTCAGCATCTGACTCTGGTGATCTCACAGGAGCTATTTTTATTGATCTGAAGAAGGCTTTTGATTTGGTGGACCACTATTTACTTTTAGACAAGCTTTATGCAATTGGTTTTTCGCAAAATGTACTTCTCTGGTTCAATTCTTATTTACATAACAGAAAGCAATGTGTTGTTGTTCAAGTCTGACTTATTTGTCCAACAAGGGGGTGTACCCCAAGGTTCAACACTTGGACCTCTTCTTTTCTCAATTTTTATTAATGATCTTCCTGTGATTTGTTCTAATACCTCAGTTCAACTCTATGCTGATGATACTGTCCTTTATACCTCTAAATCTAATATTTCACAGATACAAAATGCTCTTCAATTGGATTTTGATATCGTACAAAACTGGCTCTCATCTAACAGACTTCTGCTCAATAAAACTAAATCTTATTCCATGGTCTTTGGTACAAAACATAATCTAAAAACAAAGTCTAATAATTTAATAATAACATGTAATGATGGTACAAATCTGCATAGAGTTGAACAATTTAAATATCTAGGTTTATGGCTTGACTCAGAACTTACCTTCAAACCTCACATTGACTATATTCTCCGTAAAATCAACTTTGGCATTGGTGTTTTATTTCGATCCAAGAACTGTTTTACACTTAATGTTCGAAGGAAACTTGCCCTACAACTTATTTTACCGTTTTTTGATTACGCTGATGTAGTATATCTAAATGCATCTAAAACCAATCTTCTACCCCTCAACACAGCATATAACTGTCTATGTAGATTTGTTCTTGGTTGTTTATTTTACACTCATCATCGTATCATGTATAACACACTCAAATGGCCCACACTCAATATAAGAAGACATATTCACTGGCTACAGTTTATTTTTAAATGTATACATTGCAATTATCCTGTCTATTTACAACAATTTTTGATTCCATATTCCTCAACATATCAATTACGACACTCATCTCAGTATTTCTTTTTCATTCCTACAGTGAACAAAACAATTGGTAAAAAAGCATTTAAGTTCAAAGCGCCATCGGAGGAATAATCTTCCTTTAAACATACGATCATTGACGTCTTTTCATAGTTTTAAATATGCCCTGTCTTCTTATTTTGAGTTAAACTGCACATGTTTCAGATAATATTATGTCATATTTTTTATTTAGTTTTTATTTTTATTTTTAAAAATGCAATTTCAATTTACAATAATATTATATTACTTCTTTCAGTTTTACTAGGCTAATGTTATGGCCAACTTGTGGCCATTGAGAGGTTGTGATTATTCTTGTGTTCATTCTTGTGTTCATTTTTTGTTTGTTATGTTTGTGTTGATGCCTGTTGTCTTTGTTGTTGTATGTCTGTAAATTGTTGAGTGTTTTGTTTTGTAATGTACTTTAGGACCCCCTCGAATACGAGAGGATTCCTCTCAAGGGGTTTATCCTACTCAATAAAATTTCTGATGATGATGATGACGGGTTGTTTAGCTCCACGCTAAACTTGCTGCAATTTTTGTTCAACATGGCTAAAAATATTATGACATTTTCCCAACTTATGTGCTTCCTGCCTCTGATCCTGAGCCTTCATCATCCTCTTTGCTCTGAAAAGTGGAAGTTTGTTCATAACTTTGTTGCATTATATTGAAACTGTGTTTCAGATTAATTCAAATGCGAGAGCTCATTGTTGTTATGGTGATTATTTGATTATATGTGTGTTTTGGTCATTTGAGCATGAATAAACATGCTGCTTTCAATATGGCGATAAAAAAGCTTATTGCATTTTAGTTTTTTTTGAAGGTGTGGGGGATTGGGGGGGGTCAACCCGGTTGGGACGTAGAAGGAGGGCACGGCTAAAAAAGTTTGGGAACCGCTGTGTTACAGCAACCCCTCCCTCTTCTCCTGCTCTCAAACAGCCAGCTCCACTCTGTCCTGCTGTTTCCTGGTTCCCTCCCCTTCACATCTACTAGTTAGAAAATGGGTGTTACCAACATGGTGGTGACTCACTGCACACACATGTTGTTCAGATCAGAACTCAAACCGGTTTCAGTTATGAGGAAATAAAACTCAGACAGTCGTTGTGACTGAGAGGTGAAATGGCGCAGAAAGGAGTTCAGCTGGACCGGGAAACTTTCTCTTGTTCCATCTGTCTGGATCTACTGAAGGATCCGGTGACGACTACATGTGGACACAACTACTGTATGAAGTGTATTAAAACACACTGGGATGAAGAGGATAGAAAGGGAATCTACAGCTGCCCTGAGTGCAGACAGACGTTCTATCCGAGGCCTGTCCTGCTGAAAAACACCATGTTAGCAGTTTTAGTGGATCAGATGAAGAAGACTGGCCTCCAAGCTGCTCCTGCTGATCTCTGCTATGCTGGACCTGGAGATGTGGCCTGTGATTTCTGCACTGGGAGAAAACTGAAAGCCTTCAAGTCCTGTCTCACCTGTCCAGCCTCTTACTGTAAGCAACACCTCCAGCCTCATTATGATGTAGCTCCACTAAAGAAACACAAGCTGGTGGAGCCCTCCGAGAAGCTGCAGGAGAACATCTGCTCTCAGCACGATGAGGTGATGAAGATTTACTGCCGTACAGATCAGAAGTCTATCTGTTATCTCTGCTCAATGGATGAACATAAAGGCCACGACACGGTCTCAGCTGCAGCAGAACGGACGGAGAAGCAGAAAGAGCTGGAGGTGAGTCGACTCAACATCCAGCAGAGAATCCAGGACAGAGAGAAAGATGTGAAGCTGCTTCAACAGGAGCTGGAGGCCATCAATCTCTCTGCTGATAAAGCAGTGGAGGACAGTGAGAAGATGTTCACTGAGCTGATCCGTCTCATGCAGAAAAGAAGCTCTGAGGTGAAGCGGCAGGTCAGATCCCAGCAGGAAACTGAAGTGAGTGGAGTCAAAGAGGTGGAGGAGAAGCTGCAGCAGGAGATCAGAGAGCTGAAGAGGAAAGACGCTGAACTGAAGAAGCTCTCAAACACAGAGGACCACAACCAGTTTCTGCACAGCTACCCCTCACTGTCAGCACTCAGCCCGTCTACATCCAGCATCCAGATCCGTCCTCGCCGCCGCTTTGACCACGTGACAGCGGCCGTGTCACGAGTCAGAGACAAACTGCAGGACGTCCTGAGAGACAAATGGACAGACGTCTCACTGACTGAAGTGGATGTTTTACTGTCAGATTCACCGGCAGAGCCCACGACCAGAGCTGAGTTCTTAAAATATTCATGTGAGATCACACTGGATCCAAACACAGCATACACACGGCTGTTATTATCTGATGGGAACAGAAAAGCAACATACATGTGTGATGAACAGTCCTATCCAAGTCACCCAGACAGATTCACTGGATGGAGGCAGGTCCTGAGTAGAGAGAGTCTGACTGGACGATGTTACTGGGAGGTGGAGTGGAGAGGGGGTGGAGTTGATGTAGCAGCTTCATACAAGAACATCAGCAGAGGGTCGTTTGACTCTTCATTTGGATACAATGACAAGTCTTGGTCTTTAGATTGTTACAATGACCGTTATAACTTTCGGCACAACAAAGCCAGCACTCCCGTCTCAGGTCCTCGGTCCTCCAGAGTGGGAGTGTTCCTGGATCACAGAGCAGGTATTCTGTCCTTCTACAGCGTCTCTGAAACCATGACCCTCCTCCACAGAGTCCAGACCACTTTCACTCAGCCGCTCTATGCTGGACTTACGCTTGGTTCGGGAGCCACTGCTGAGTTCTGTAAACTCAAATAACCAAAGGGACAGCAGGTAAAAGTGTGTTTTAACTCTAAAAGCTCCCATTTTGTTCACCTTTGTGGTGTTTTATTTGAAGTTTTTATATCTATGAGAGGATAAATTTGTAGTTTTATGTGCTAAAACCACCTGAGTTCAGTTGTTCATCTGCTCTCTCAGCCTCCTTCTGCAGCTCCAGCAGCTCAGATCATGTTGGGCCTGTCTCATTAATATTCATGAGCCTGTCTTCTGATTGGCTGACAGTCTTGAGTGACACCCGGCCAGGCTAACCACAGTTAACGGTTTGCAGGTTAAACTCACCGGTGAATGCAAAAAGACGATGGCCACCGCTGAGGAAGATGTTGTCAGACTTTACATGTTAGAGCCTGATGATGCTTCCCTCTGACTCAAACATGAAATATATTACTGGTTCACTTACAGGTTGCAGATTTAGAGTCGGACACGATAATGTGTATACTGCCGTATCCTATAGGAGCAGCTTCTTTGAGGGACAGATTTTTAGGAAGCAGTCAGAAAATATATTTTCACAGTATTTTTATTGCAACTGCACCTGCTTTATAATCACAAGACTTGTAACTGGTGTTTTTCTACAATAAGGGACCTTTAAACTGATTTCTTTCCATGTTTGTTGCTGAGAGCTCATCGTTGTGGCATTTCTTCTCTGCAGAGATCAGCTGTCAATCAAACATTATGGGCGGGGCTTTGACATCTGCTCATTAGTTGTTCTGTAGATGTTTGACTTTCCTTCCTGTGTCTGTTGAGCCACGGAGGCTTTCACTGCTCATGATGACTGTTGTTCACCTCAACTCATATTTCTCTGCAGGAAAATGTACATTTCTCTCCAAATGTTTGTTGAATATTTGTATGTTGTTGTTGTTGTTTTTCTTTTATGCATGGGTCTGAAGAGAGAAAGCTCCAGATATTCAAAGAAAATGAGTAAAAAAAAATAGAATTTTATCTACATTTATTTGTTTGTTAGACCAAATGTTGCTGTTATAATCAAAACACAAATGAGGCTCTATGATGTATTATAAAACTATAATTATCATGTTCATAATCAATAAGGAAATAGTCATTATTATCTTGTGTATCTCTGAGATTCTGATCAAACTAATTGATTGTGTGGATGAAATGAATCTGTACAAGAAATCACTGAACAAAAATCATTTAACAAACTTCACTGATGGGATGTGTGAAAAAACTGTTTATATAATGAATAAACAAACATAAACAAAGTATTTTCTTCTGGTCTTAATTCCAGGGTTTGATATAAAGCTGATGATAAATGATGAGACTAATATGAGATATAACTGAGGCTGTTCTCCTGAAACAACACAAAGTTCACTGTTCATGTTGAGAGCAGAAGAACATTTGTCAGTCAGTCTCTCATTTCTCCAACAAAAGCTGTTTTAATGAGGAAAGTTCAAAGGTCAGAGTTTTATATCACTTGTTGCTTTTACAGCCAAGATTTGGTTTGTGCTCTCAAAAAAAGCAAACTGGGTTTCTGTTTCCTTATCCTTAGTTTAATATGTAGCTTCTACTACATAAAATTATGTTTTGTGGTTGAACAGTTTTAAAACATGTAGTTTTAGCATAAAATGCAACAATTTAAATTTTACTGGAATCATTTATGTTAAAACAACCTAATTTTAATGGGTTAAGATTGCAAAGTGTGCTTACAGCTCCAGAGCAGCAGGGGGCAGTAATGAGCACATTACTAATTAATGGTGACCCTCTTAGTTGAAGGCCAGGGTCAAAGGTCAAAGGTCAATCCCTGGCTCTGGCTGGCAAAGAGGAATCATCATTTTGAGAAGAAATATCGTATGAGATGATTCACAGACTGTTGGACGCTGAAGTTTTAGACTATTTGCTTTTGTTGTTCTTTTCCAAACGTGACACCAGCTGGTTATACAGGTCGACATCTATCTTTACATGGCTGAATATAATAATGATTTATTTTCAGAATAATTACTATTATGTTCATTTAATCCTTAAAAAAGTAGTTGTAACTACCCTATTAAATAAAGTAACTCTTAATAATATCATACAACTTTAAATGGCCCAAGAAAATGACGTTAGTATGTTATAATTACCCTTATAAATCTAGTTGGACTGACTCCTGGTCATTAATCAACAGTAACTTAAATACATCATGTTGACTCAACATATTTACATTTTGTAAATGTTTCCATGCACACTGCATTCAGAAATTAGAAAAGTCTCTGCAAAAAAAGAAAAATTCATGTTCCTACAGTTGGTGGAGGTGTTTTTTTACCTGAATAGTCTGGCAGCATGATTAAATATGAAATCAGAGTTTGAATCTGGATGTTTGACTTTTCTCCCTCAGCTTCATTCAGCCACCTGTCAGCTGAGAGAGTTCAGGGACAAACAGAGAAACGAAGCTTTCATTGGATCAAACCACCAAAAGGTGGCGTCAGAGTGAATGTAATGAAGAGGCTGAGCCCTCTGACAGGACCACTCTATCACACTCACATTAACACTTTACAAGATTAGTCTACCTCAACCCAGGCAGCTTCTTACACATTTTCATTCAACTGCTTCAAAAAAAGCTAAATAAAGAATAAATAAAATCATCAGTTACCATCAAAGCAGAAGAAAAGAGAAGACGTTCCCCAAAACAGACCAAAAAAAGGCCAAAAAAAGAAACAAAATGACCATAAAAGACACAAAATCAACAAAATAAGACGTATAATGACCAAAAAAGACACAAATTGACCAAATAAAGACACCAAATGAGCATAAAAAGACACAAAATGAACAAAAAAGACATATAATGACCAAAAAGGACACAAAATGAACAAAAAAAGACACAAATTGACCAAAAAATACGTATAATAACCAACAAAAAGACACAAAATGAACAGAAAAGACGTACAATGACCAAAAAGGACATAAAATTAACAAAAAAAGACGTGTAATGAACAAAAAAGACACAAATTGACCCAAAAAAGACACAAAATTACCATAAAAGACGTAAAATTACCCAAAAAAGACACAAATTGACCATAAAAACACACAAATTTACCATAAAACTTACTTATTGTAAGTCGCTTTGGACAAAAGCGTCTGCTAAATGACATGTAATGTAATGTAATGTAATAAAAAGACACAAATTGACCATAAAAAGACACAAAATGAACAAAAAAGACGTATAAAAACCAATGAAAAGACACAAAATTAACAAAAACAGACATATAATGACCAATAAAATATACAATTCATTGTCATTTTTCATCACAGTGTTAATGTCAGTTTTATTACAAATTAGACGGAAACTTTGTTTTAATCCTAAACAACACAACACCGAGGAGACATTTCTTAATTACATGTATAAAATGATCATATTAATAAAGAGGAAAGCTGCTTTACTTTCATCTCCTATAAACTCCACAATCATCACGCCACCAAGAAACATTTTCCTCTTCTTCCTTTTTATGTTTTTCAATTCGATTTCATGACACAGAAAATGTTCTATTAAGAAAAAAGAAAAAACCCACGATTTAATAATAATAACACCAATAATTTATTTAATTTCTTATTCAAAGTGATCGACAAGAGCAGGTGACCATGAACACTGAGAGAAAAGAGACAGAGAGAGAGAAGAGAGGAAGAATATAAAGAGAGAGAGAGAGAAGAGAGGAAGAGAAGAGGAGGAATATAAAGAGAGACAGAGAGAGAAGAGAGGAAGAGAAGAGGAGGAATATAAAGAGAGAGAGAGAGAGAGAGAAGAGAGGAAGAATATAAAGAGAGAGAGAGAGAAGAGAGGAAGAGAAGAGGAGGAATATAAAGAGAGAGAGAGAGAGAGAGAAGAGAGGAAGAATATAAAGAGAGAGAGAGAGAAGAGAGGAAGAGAAGAGGAGGAATATAAAGAGAGAGAGAGAGAACAGGAGGAATAAAGAGAGAGAGAGACAGAGAGAGAGGAAGAGAAGAGGAGGAATATAAAGAGAGAGAGAGAGAGAACGGGAAGAATAAAGAGAGAGAGAGAGAGAAGAGAGGAAGAGAAGAGGAGGAATATAAAGAGAGAGAGAGAGAGAGCGGGAAGAATAAAGAGAGAGAGAGAGAGAGAGAAGACACGAATAAAGAGAGAGAGAGAAGAGAGGAAGAGAAGAGGAGGAATAAAGAGAGAGAGAGAGAGAAGGAGAGAGAGAGAGAGAGAGAGAGAGAACAAGAGGAATATAAAGACAGAGAGAGAGAAGGAGAGAGAGAGAGAGAGAACCGGAGGAATAAAGAGAGAGAGAGAGAGAAGAGAGGAAGAGAAGAGGAGGAATGTAAAGAGAGAGAGAGAAAGAAGGAGAGAGAGAGAGAAGAGGAGGAATATAAAGAGAGAGAGAGGAATAAAGAGAGAGAGAGAGAAGAGGAGGAATATAAAGAGAGAGAGAGAGAACAGGAGGAATATAAAGAGAGAGAGAGAGAGAGAGAGAGAGAACAGGAGGAATAAAGAGAGATAGAGAGAGGAATAAAGAGAGAGAGAGAGAGAGAACAGGAGGAATAAAAAGGAGAGGAAAAGAGAGATGTTTTACATCCTGATGGACAAAAGACTTAAAGAGAGAGAGAGAGAGAGAGAGAGAGAGAGAGAGAGAGAGAGAGAGAGAGAGCTAGGGTTAGAGAGAGAGGAGGGGTTATCTCTCTCTCTCTCTCTCTCTCTCTCTCTCTCTCTCCAGATTCTGCCCCTCACTCTCTCTTCACCTCCACGCGGCGCCGGACGGAGATAAACAAGTGAACTAGTTTATTAATAAGCAGAGAGAGAGTGTGTATTTGTGTATTTGTGTGTATTTGTATGTGTGTGTGTGTGTGTGTGTGTGTGTGTGTGTGTGTGTGGGTTTAAAGTAGTTTGTAGAGTTTTCTTCACTTTGTGTCCCGTCGGAGCGACAGAAGGAGTTTATAGAGATGGTGAGTCTACGGTGATCCGGTCTGATCCGATCCTGCTCCACCGAGTCTCTCCGCTCCGAGTCTACACCAGATCCAGGTTCACACACACACAGAGAGAAGAAGAAGAAGAAGAAGAAGAAGAAGTGGATCCAGGTAAGAGAAGTCCTGTTGCACCAGAGAGAGAGAGAGAAGGGGGGTCCTCCTCCGGGTCCGGGGCTGGCTGGGACCGGGACCCGGAGGACCCGGGACCCGAGCAGCGCGTCTCCTCCGTCGGGCTGCTTGTTGTTGCTCTCCGCTTATCAGTGTCGGGCTCCGCGGATCCAGCAGCAGATTGTGGCTCTTTAAACCTGCAGCCGGACCGGGATTAGACCCCGACGACCCCACATGACCCGCAGGAACCTCAAGTTCTGGATCCAGGTGGTGTGGAGGAACTCAAATATTCTGTAAAAGGCATTTATTTATATTAAAACTCACTTTTAATGACACATATTCTATAAAAAACAACGACAAAACACGCTTTAAATGATGAAATAATAACCAATTAAAATAACTATTACAGGTTTTAGTTTTACTATATGACTTGTGTAAATTATGAGACATATTGTTTATTTCTCCTTTATAATATCTAATATTCAGCTCATAATAAGAAGACTAAAACCGTGAGATTGTGAGTTTGTAGTTA
>NC_081522.1:41036835-41076835 GCF_030273125.1 Centropristis striata
ATGTTTTTTTTTTTTTTTAAATACCCCTAAATGTCAAAGATCTGTGATGTGACATAAACGTTACAATGGGCGTTTATGGTATTTATGTTTATGATATTTTTTATTTTCAAAAAGAAAAAAACTAGACACGTTTTCTGCTTACAGAGACACAAATTTGCCTTTTTATTTTGCATCTCCATAACATTTATCAAAATTGCGACTTTAATTTGTTCAAGAAATCTGGTCAGAACAAGTTAAATGCAACACAGGACAAACTATTAACGGATTAGAATTGTTAAATGCGTTTTAAATTCGCCTAGTAACAAAAAATAAGCTTTTTAAAATTAGCTACTTTTACACATTTCTGTTTCCAGTCACACAGTATACGTCTCTTAGGGATTTAATGAGTTAAGGGGAAACAACAACAAACATTAGCATTAGCACTTGAGCTAACAAGCACTTTTACTACAGTTAAGACAACAAATACAGCCACTAATATATAAGAGAGAATAAATAAACTCTAACAAACCTTGTGTCCTGTCAGCCACTATAGAAGCTTTTTATAATTTTAATCAACTTTATATGAATTACAACACACTCGTTATTATTTACTGTTAGTTTTTCATTTAACCATTCCACCTGTTATTTCCTGTCACTACCTTTTCAAAAATAAACCACCCGTTTCACACTGGACATCACCTTTTCAAAATAAAAGCATCACAATTGTAAAACAGAAAATTAACAAAAATGAAGAAAAAAAAACCCTGCTAAAGGTCATTTACAGTTGTGTTAGAAATAAATGTTAAAGTGATATAGTGATTGGAGTATTTACTACTTTTTACTGCTATATTTGATTTACTCCACATTAATCCAATCCAATCCAATCAATCCAATCCCTTTTATTTGTATAGCACATTTAAACAACACAAACGTCTCCAAAGTGCTGTACATAAAATCAACAATAAAACAAACAATTCCATATACCAATCAGCAATAAAAAACAAGTGTATAAATCTAAAATGATGCCATAAATAAAACAATACAATCAAACAGATAAATTACATTAACAGTCTGATCATTACATGTATTCTTATCAGCAGCAACTCAAAACCAGATCATTTACTGTATTTTATGAAGCGATTAAACTAATATTGAGCAGAATTTAGTTCAGAGTTTGTGGTCTCTGAGAGAAGAAGACCACCAGCTGACTGACTGTTTCTCTAACAGTCAGTCAGTCTTCGTCGTGGCCTTGAGCTGCTGCAGCAGCAGATGCTTTGGAGATTAAAACTCCTGATGATTTTACAGAGAAGAGAATAAAGAGTCCAGCAGTCTCTCCTCCTTCCACTCCTCTTCCTCCTCTCTCTGTTTATAGAAAATATATCTATATTTATGTTTTTTAGTGCGTATTCTACTGCAGCTCTGCTCTTTTATAACTGCGTTTTATTCCCACTAATGCAAACTCTCAGTCAGTGGTGGGAGAAGTATTCAGATTACTTTACTGCAGTAAAAAGACTAATACACACTGTGAAATTACTCCACTACAGTAAAAAAAAGTCCTGCATTGAAAACTTATTGAAGCAAGTTTTGAATGTACAAAAAGTACAAAAGTATCAGCATCAAAATGTACTTAAAGTATCAAAAGTAAAAGTACTCGTTGTGCAGAATGGACCCACTCAGATTGTCTTATATATTATAAATATATTATTACATTATTATTATTGATGAATTTATGTAAGTTTTACTGCTGTCAATGTAGAGCCGATGTAACTATTTAATATACTTTCTGTGGTTTAATTTAAAAACATGCCTAATCGCTTTAAATTTATCATGTTTTTATGTTAAATCTCGACCTGAAAAGTAACTAAAGCTGTCAGATAAATGGAGTAAATAGAGTAAAAAGTATAAAGCTACAAATTTGGAAATACTCTTTTCGACGATTCACAGTTCAGTTCACAGTAAAAATGTAGAATTTGGCTGAAGTTAATCAACTCAATAGCAAAACAGACTCACTCAATTATAGTCTTGTGCAGTACAAAACAATACCAAATACCCATTCATTTGAATAGACCAGGAGTAATAAATACCTTGATTATTATATTCTGAATATATTATTACATAATTATTATTGATAAATTCATGTAAGCAGCGTTTTACTGCTCTCAATGTCTAAACTTTATGTGGTTTAATTAAAAACATGTCTCATTACTTTAAATTCATCATGTTTTTATGTTAAATCTCGACCTGAAAAGTAACTAAAGCTGTCAGATAAATGGAGTAAATGGAGTAAAAAGGACAATATTTGGCCTTAGTATAAAGCTACAAATGTGGAAATACTCTCTAAGTAAAGTAAAAGTACCTTTAGTACAGTACAGAGTAAATATTAGAGTGAATGCCTGAAGACGACTTCAATAACAAGCTGCAGGATAAATAAATGCGTCATCAGCAAATAATATCATCAGGTTTGTTTTATTCCTCTCCGGCAGCAGGCGGGTGGAGTCCAGCCTGTAAAACAATAAGTTTTCACAATCCACTCAGAGTGTTTGAAGACACATTAACTCGTCTTTTGTGTGATTGACAGCTGAGACAACCGTGTTTTGAATTGTCATGCCACAGAAGCCCCGCCCCCTCCGCCACGCCCTGCAGGATAAAACAAACACACCGTATTATTTGCTCTCCTTTCCTTTTGGATCAGAAGTCTCTTGTTCGTGTGCATGAATCACATGTTGAATATGATCACCATGTCTCACTTTATCTGCTGCACACAAAGATTCTTCTCTGCAGAATAATAATAATAATAAAACTATATTATAACTCGGCAGGTTTCTGTCTGAACTTCTCTCACAAGTCTGTCTGTTCAAGGACGACGGAGGAAAAAAGAAAATGTGCTGAAATGTTTTGCGGCGAGGAAAAGGCCTCCTGAGACACACACACACACACACACACACACATTTCAACACACACACACATTTCAACACACACACACACACACACGGCTCGCTGCCTCCGCTACAAGTCTGCTTTCTCTTCTACGTGACTCATTTTATTGAATAAAAACCTGATATTGTTGCATTATGTAAACAAGGTTAGAGAGTAATTTGGAGGATTTGGGAGATAAAAGCCTGCAGAGGAAGAAAGCAGTGACAGCTGTTTGGGTGATCCTTTTGTTTAAATGCACGATGCAAACATGAAAGGAGGAACATGTAATTAATGTTGCACTTCCACAAAGTTTTAGGACAGATTAGTGAACAAATATAGTCAAGATCAGAGCAGCTGGATCCACATATCCTCACTTTAAACTGGGTCAAAGTCCAAAAAATGACATTTACACCTTTAGATTTATCATAATGTGAGTCTTAATTAGACCCTCCAGCCTTCAATGATCACATTTTTGACATCATCAGGGTTATTTTCTTGCAGAACAACATATTTTTTGTCACCTAATTAAGTGATTGCTATATTTTTACTGTTTCCTTTTGCTGTAAAATAACCCTATTTAGGTTTATGTGACAGGAACTGTTCTCCTAAAAGCCACCAGACTCTATTAACAAAAACAGTAATTTAACCTGACAGAAACAGGGAGCTGCTGCTCTGCTGCTGCCTCAATTTGTTGGTTTTTGCAGCTGTTGTGTGACTTTAGTGAAGCCGAACGAACCCTTTAAAACACAGAAGTTGCACAATAACACAAACAAAGTGAGCAATGGAAGCAGCGGTAGATCAGCAGCTCTTGTGTTCTGTGAGGTTAAATAACTGATTTTGTCAGTGCAGTCTGGTGTCTTTGAAGAGAGCAAAGTAAAGTGCTGAAAATATTCTAAATATAGAGTACACTTTAACTGATATTGCAGTTTTTTTTGAGAACAAAGTGGTTCTTGGTTCTGCAGAAAATCACCAAAGATTTCTCAAAAGGAGAATCCTGATCTGCCTGACAACTCTCTGGAAGTGCAAAGTTAAATATCTGGTGTTCCCTTTAAATGCTTCTTTGGCAGTTTTCCTCCTTTAATAACCAGATTAAAGAGTTCAAACAGCTGCAGATAGAGCCAGTGTTCCCAGTGTTCCCAGTGTTCCTGGTGTTCCCAGTGTTCCTGGTGTTCTCGGTGTTCCCAGTGTTCCTGCTGTTCCCAGTGTTCCTGGTGTTCCCAGTGTTCCCGGTGTTCCCAGTGTTCCCGGTGTTCCCAGTGTTCCTGGTGTTCCCAGTGTTCCTGGTGTTCCCAGTGTTCCCGGTGTTCCCAGTGTTCCTGCTGTTCCCAGTGTTCCCAGTGTTCCTGGTGTTCCCAGTGTTCCTGCTGTTCCCAGTGTTCCCAGTGTTCCCAGTGTTCCTGGTGTTCTCAGTGTTCCCAGTGTTCCTGCTGTTCCCGGTGTTCTCGGTGTTCCCAGTGTTCCCGGTGTTCCCGGTGTTCCCGGTGTTCCCGGTGTTCCCAGTGTTCCCAGTGTTCCTGGTGTTCCCAGTATTCCCAGTGTTCCCTTTAAATGCTTCTTTGGCAGTTTTTCCTCCTTTAATAATCATTACAGTTCAAACAGCTGCAGATAGAGCCAGTATTCCCAGTGTTCCCAGTGTTCCTGATGTTTCCCGGTGTTCCTGGTGTTCCTGGTGTTCCCTTTAAATGATTCTTTGGCAGTTTTTCCTCCTTTAATAATCATTAGAGTTCAAACAGCTGCAGATAGAGCCAGTATTCCCAGTGTTCCCAGTGTTCTTGATGTTTCCCGGTGTTCCTGGTGTTCCCAGTGTTCCCTTTAAATGATTCTTTGGCAGTTTTTCCTCCTTTAATAACCATTAGAGTTAATAATCAGATTAAAGAGTTCAAACAGCTGCAGATAGAGCCAGTATTCCCAGTGTTCCCAGTGTTCTTGATGTTTCCCGGTGTTCCTGGTGTTCCCAGTGTTCCCAGTGTTCCCTTTAAATGATTCTTTGGCAGTTTTTCCTCCTTTAATAACCATTAGAGTTACTAATCAGATTAAAGAGTTCAAACAGCTGCAGATAGAGCCAGTATTCCCAGTGTTCCCAGTGTTCTTGATGTTTCCCGGTGTTCCTGGTGTTCCCAGTGTTCCCAGTGTTCCCTTTAAATGCTTCTTTGGCAGTTTTTCCTCCTTTAATAACCATTAGAGTTAATAACCAGATTAAAGAGTTCAAACAGCTGCAGATAGAGCCAGTGTTCCCAGTATTCCCAGTGTTCCTAGTGTTCCCAGTGTTCCTGGTGTTCCCAGTGTTCCCAGTGTTCCTGGTGTTGTGTACATTGTTTCTCCAGTCCCTCTATAGAAGCGTCCCTGTCCTGTGAGGCGTCCCTCCACCGCGGCGGTGGTTGGGCTAACGGGGCGTGGCAGCAGGGTTTTGGGGTTTTGGGGGTTTTGGGGGTTTTGGGGGTTTTGTGTGTGATGGAGCAGCGAGGCCCCACCCACCGGAGCCCAGATCCAACTGGTCGGCGTCCAGCGCGTCTACGCAGGGCGTTGCCATGGTTTCAGGCCTCTAATCCAGCCGCCGTCATCAGGAGACGGTGGTGAGCGTTCTGGCTGGAGAGGCAGCAGAGGAAAGAAAAAGAAAAAGAAAAAGAAAAAAGAGCCTCGAACAGCAACTGAACGGCTCAGAATAAACCGTCAGAGCAGCAAGTATTCAGATTACTTTACTGCAGTAAAAGTACTAATACACAGTGTGAAATGACTCCACTACAGTAAAAGTCCTGCATTCAACACTTACTGAAGTAAAAGCAACAAAATGTACTTAATGTATCAAAAGTAAAAGTACTAATACACACTGTGAAATGACTCCACTACAGCTTTTAAACTTAGTGAAGTAAATGTACAAAAGCATCAAAATGTACTTAACGTATCAAAAGTAAAAGTACTCGTTCTGCTGAATGGACCCACTCAGATTGTTTTATATATTACAAATTATTAGATTATAATTGCTGATGCTTTTATGTTTTTATGCTTTTATGTAATGTAGGACTTTTCAAAATCAGCCCTGTCTTTACAAAATTAAAACAGTGTTTTAATTTTGTAAAGACAGGGCTGATTTTGAAAAGTCCTACATTCAAAACTTACTGAAGTAAAAGTACACTTTGTCTACTTTTATCTCCTGAATCCTTTCATCCATTCCTTCGTTTGCATATTATATATTTTTTAGTAATTTTGTGTATTTTTTATGGTCATTTTGTGTCTTTGTTGTGTCATTTTGTGTGTTTTTTTCAAATAATTTTGTGTCTTTTTTGGTCATTTTGTTTCTTTTTTGGTCATTTTGTGTCTTTTTGGTCATTTTGTGACTTTTTTGTGTCATTTTGTGTCATTTTTGGTCATTTTGTGACTTTTTTGTGTCATTTTGTGTCATTTTTGGTCATTTTGTGACTTTTTTGGTCATTTTGTGTCTTTTTTGGTCATTTTGTGACTTTTTTGTGTCATTTTGTGTATTTTTTGGTAATTTTGTGGCTTTTTTGTGTCATTTTGTGTATTTTTTGGTCATTTTGTGACTTTTTTGTGTCATTTTGTGTCTTTTTTGGTAATTTTGTGACTTTTTTGTGTCATTTTGTGTATTTTTTTAGTCATTTTGTGTCTGTTTTTTGTCATTGTGATGCTGCCTCCAGCAGCCACTAGGTGATTATAGTTAGAGAGCCCTGTTCTAGAGCAAAAGAAAAAGAGCCTCTACTATATATAACCTATAGTATAACCCGTCTCTGATACAACCATCATGTTGAGCCGTTGTGTGGTTCCCACGGCGATCTGATGCCTGGAACGTCTTCATAAACGACATGGTCCCGACACGCTCCTGGGCATGTCTATTTGTATACGGGGTGCTATGTGGGGTCCCGGCGAGGATTAGAGGCGTGTGGAGGAGGTGTTGGGTGGAGGAGCTGCTCCGGATCAGCTGACGGAGCTCACACCTCCAGTTACCAACACACACACACACACACACACACACACACACACACACACACACACACACACACACACACACACACAACTACACAACACACACACAACTACACACTCTACATGGAGGTTCACACACCAGAACAGACGAGATTCACCACATGGACATGGTGTGTGTGTGTGTGTGTGTGTGTGTGTGTGAGAGTGTGTGAGAGTGTGTGAGAGTGTGTGTGTGTGTGTGTGTGTGTGTTCTTGTACTTCCCACATAGTGAGGACCAGAACACGTTTTTAACCGACAGATTGAGGACATTTTTTCCTCACAAAGATAGAAGTACAAGAATGTGTGTGTGTGTGTGTGTGTGTGTGTGTGTGTACTTGTACTCCAATCATAGTGAGGACCAAGCTCTTAACTAACTGAGTGAGGACATTTCAGGTGGACCTCATTTCTTCAAAAATGTTTGAATGTCAGGACTTGGTTTCATTTTCAGTTTTAGGTTTAGGGTAGGGTCAGGGGTCAGGGGCTACAAATTAATTACATTAATGTTGGTCCTCAAAAAGATAGAAGGACAAGAATGTGTGTGTGTGTGTGTGTGTGTGTGTGTGTGTGTGTGTGTTTGAATCATGCCATATGTCCGTTTGTGCCAGTGAAAGTGATCGGGATGAAGAGATTTTTTTATATAGCGTGTGACTCCACATATAATTCAATAATTATAATTAACTAGAACATTTTTAAAGAAGTTTTGAGTGTGTTTTTTGCAGTGTAGAAGTATAAAGTTGCATATTTGGAAATACTCAAGCAAAGTACAAGTACCTCTGAATTGTATTTAAGTGCAGTAGTTGAGTAAAGTTACATCCTCATGTGTCTGCTGTGAGTCTGAGGCGGCCCTTCAGAGGGCCCGGCCCCTCAGGTTGAACCTCCACTGTATTGTTGGAGGTGGTTAATGTGTCTTGGCTGGTTGCTGCTGTGTAACTGGATCAAATGGAGCTCTGCCAGCGTCCCTCACTGCTGAATCAGCAACTACTGAAACATACAGCAGCTTCATGTTAATACTGAAACATGCAGCAGCTTCATGTTAATACTGAAACATGCAGCAGCTTCATGTTAATACTGAAACATGCAGCAGCTTCACTGTTAATACTGAAACATGCAGCAGCTTCATGTTAATACTGAAACATACAGCAGCTTCACTGTTAATACTGAAACATACAGCAGCTTCATGTTAATACTGAAACATGCAGCAGCTTCACTGTTAATACTGAAACATACAGCAGCTTCATGTTAATACTGAAACATGCAGCAGCTTCATGTTAATACTGAAACATGCAGCAGCTTCATGTTAATACTGAAACATGCAGCAGCTTCATGTTAATACTGAAACATGCAGCAGCTTCATGTTAATACTGAAACATGCAGCAGCTTCATGTTAATACTGAAACATGCAGCAGCTTCACTGTTAATACTGAAACATACAGCAGCTTCATGTTAATACTGAAACATGCAGCAGCTTCACTGTTAATACTGAAACATGCAGCAGCTTCATGTTAATACTGAAACATACAGCAGCTTCATGTTAATACTGAAACATGCAGCAGCTTCACTGTTAATACTGAAACATACAGCAGCTTCATGTTAATACTGAAACATACAGCAGCTTCATGTTAATACTGAAACATACAGCAGCTTCATGTTAATACTGAAACATGCAGCAGCTTCATGTTAATACTGAAACATACAGCAGCTTCACTGTTAATACTGAAACATACAGCAGCTTCATGTTAATACTGAAACATACAGCAGCTTCATGTTAATACTGAAACATACAGCAGCTTCACTGTTAATACTGAAACATACAGCAGCTTCATGTTAATACTGAAACATGCAGCAGCTTCATGTTAATACTGAAACATACAGCAGCTTCATGTTAATACTGAAACATGCAGCAGCTTCATGTTAATACTGAAACATGCAGCAGCTTCATGTTAATACTGAAACATACAGCAGCTTCATGTTAATACTGAAACATACAGCAGCTTCACTGTTAATACTGAAACATGCAGCAGCTTCATGTTAATACTGAAACATACAGCAGCTTCACTGTTAATACTGAAACATACAGCAGCTTCACTGTTAATACTGAAACATACAGCAGCTTCATGTTAATACTGAAACATACAGCAGCTTCATGTTAATACTGAAACATACAGCAGCTTCATGTTAATACTGAAACATACAGCAGCTTCACTGTTAATACTGAAACATACAGCAGCTTCATGTTAATACTGAAACATACAGCAGCTTCATGTTAATACTGAAACATACAGCAGCTTCATGTTAATACTGAAACATACAGCAGCTTCATGTTAATACTGAAACATACAGCAGCTTCACTGTTAATACTGAAACATACAGCAGCTTCATGTTAATACTGAAACATACAGCAGCTTCATGTTAATACTGAAACATACAGCAGCTTCATGTTAATACTGAAACATACAGCAGCTTCACTGTTAATACTGAAACATACAGCAGCTTCACTGTTAATACTGAAACATACAGCAGCTTCACTGTTAATACTGAAACATACAGCAGCTTCATGTCAATACTGAAACATACAGCAGCTTCATGTTAATACTGAAACATACAGCAGCTTCATGTTAATACTGAAACATGCAGCAGCTTCACTGTTAATACTGAAACATACAGCAGCTTCATGTTAATACTGAAACATACAGCAGCTTCATGTTAATACTGAAACATGCAGCAGCTTCACTGTTAATACTGAAACATACAGCAGCTTCATGTTAATACTGAAACATACAGCAGCTTCATGTTAATACTGAAACATGCAGCAGCTTCATGTTAATACTGAAACATACAGCAGCTTCATGTTAATACTGAAACATACAGCAGCTTCATGTTAATACTGAAACATGCAGCAGCTTCACTGTTAATACTGAAACATACAGCAGCTTCATGTTAATACTGAAACATGCAGCAGCTTCACTGTTAATACTGAAACATACAGCAGCTTCACTGTTAATACTGAAACATACAGCAGCTTCACTGTTAATACTGAAACATACAGCAGCTTCATGTTAATACTGAAACATACAGCAGCTTCATGTTAATACTGAAACATACAGCAGCTTCATGTTAATACTGAAACATACAGCAGCTTCACTGTTAATACTGAAACATACAGCAGCTTCATGTTAATACTGAAACATACAGCAGCTTCATGTTAATACTGAAACATACAGCAGCTTCATGTTAATACTGAAACATACAGCAGCTTCATGTTAATACTGAAACATACAGCAGCTTCATGTTAATACTGAAACATACAGCAGCTTCACTGTTAATACTGAAACATACAGCAGCTTCATGTTAATACTGAAACATACAGCAGCTTCATGTTAATACTGAAACATACAGCAGCTTCACTGTTAATACTGAAACATACAGCAGCTTCACTGTTAATACTGAAACATACAGCAGCTTCACTGTTAATACTGAAACATACAGCAGCTTCATGTCAATACTGAAACATACAGCAGCTTCATGTTAATACTGAAACATACAGCAGCTTCATGTTAATACTGAAACATGCAGCAGCTTCACTGTTAATACTGAAACATACAGCAGCTTCATGTTAATACTGAAACATACAGCAGCTTCATGTTAATACTGAAACATGCAGCAGCTTCACTGTTAATACTGAAACATACAGCAGCTTCATGTTAATACTGAAACATACAGCAGCTTCATGTTAATACTGAAACATGCAGCAGCTTCATGTTAATACTGAAACATACAGCAGCTTCATGTTAATACTGAAACATACAGCAGCTTCATGTTAATACTGAAACATACAGCAGCTTCATGTTAATACTGAAACATACAGCAGCTTCACTGTTAATACTGAAACATACAGCAGCTTCACTGTTAATACTGAAACATACAGCAGCTTCACTGTTAATACTGAAACATACAGCAGCTTCATGTCAATACTGAAACATGCAGCAGCTTCATGTTAATACTGAAACATGCAGCAGCTTCATGTTAATACTGAAACATGCAGCAGCTTCACTGTTAATACTGAAACATACAGCAGCTTCATGTTAATACTGAAACATGCAGCAGCTTCATGTTAATACTGAAACATACAGCAGCTTCATGTTAATACTGAAACATACAGCAGCTTCACTGTTAATACTGAAACATACAGCAGCTTCACTGTTAATACTGAAACATACAGCAGCTTCACTGTTAATACTGAAACATACAGCAGCTTCATGTCAATACTGAAACATACAGCAGCTTCATGTTAATACTGAAACATACAGCAGCTTCATGTTAATACTGAAACATGCAGCAGCTTCACTGTTAATACTGAAACATACAGCAGCTTCATGTTAATACTGAAACATACAGCAGCTTCATGTTAATACTGAAACATGCAGCAGCTTCACTGTTAATACTGAAACATACAGCAGCTTCATGTTAATACTGAAACATACAGCAGCTTCATGTTAATACTGAAACATGCAGCAGCTTCATGTTAATACTGAAACATACAGCAGCTTCATGTTAATACTGAAACATACAGCAGCTTCATGTTAATACTGAAACATGCAGCAGCTTCACTGTTAATACTGAAACATACAGCAGCTTCATGTTAATACTGAAACATGCAGCAGCTTCACTGTTAATACTGAAACATACAGCAGCTTCACTGTTAATACTGAAACATACAGCAGCTTCATGTTAATACTGAAACATGCAGCAGCTTCACTGTTAATACTGAAACATACAGCAGCTTCACTGTTAATACTGAAACATACAGCAGCTTCATGTTAATACTGAAACATACAGCAGCTTCATGTTAATACTGAAACATGCAGCAGCTTCATGTTAATACTGAAACATACAGCAGCTTCATGTTAATACTGAAACATGCAGCAGCTTCACTGTTAATACTGAAACATGCAGCTGCTTCACTGTTAATACTGAAACATGCAGCAGCTTCACTGTTAATACTGAAACATACAGCAGCTTCATGTTAATACTGAAACATACAGCAGCTTCACTGTTAATACTGAAACATACAGCAGCTTCATGTTAATACTGAAACATACAGCAGCTTCATGTTAATACTGAAACATGCAGCAGCTTCACTGTTAATACTGAAACATACAGCAGCTTCACTGTTAATACTGAAACATACAGCAGCTTCATGTTAATACTGAAACATACAGCAGCTTCACTGTTAATACTGAAACATACAGCAGCTTCACTGTTAATACTGAAACATACAGCAGCTTCATGTTAATACTGAAACATACAGCAGCTTCACTGTTAATACTGAAACATACAGCAGCTTCATGTTAATACTGAAACATACAGCAGCTTCATGTTAATACTGAAACATGCAGCAGCTTCATGTTAATACTGAAACATACAGCAGCTTCATGTTAATACTGAAACATGCAGCAGCTTCACTGTTAATACTGAAACATGCAGCTGCTTCACTGTTAATACTGAAACATGCAGCAGCTTCACTGTTAATACTGAAACATACAGCAGCTTCATGTTAATACTGAAACATACAGCAGCTTCACTGTTAATACTGAAACATACAGCAGCTTCATGTTAATACTGAAACATACAGCAGCTTCATGTTAATACTGAAACATGCAGCAGCTTCACTGTTAATACTGAAACATACAGCAGCTTCACTGTTAATACTGAAACATACAGCAGCTTCATGTTAATACTGAAACATACAGCAGCTTCACTGTTAATACTGAAACATACAGCAGCTTCACTGTTAATACTGAAACATACAGCAGCTTCATGTTAATACTGAAACATACAGCAGCTTCATGTTAATACTGAAACATACAGCAGCTTCATGTTAATACTGAAACATGCAGCAGCAGCCTGTGATGTCATCTGTTATTGCTGGAGGCCGGCTATAGGAAAAATCTCATTTGCTTTTGTAAATCACTGTAGTGAAAAGGAGCTTATGTCATAAAGACGCTATTGTGGCCCGTGTGTGTGTGTGTGTGTGTGTGTGTGTGTGTGTGTGTGTGTGTAACATTGTGCGTTTCACGTGTGTTTCCTCCCATTGCAGCAGGTTCCAGTGAACAATGGTTCCTGAGCCTGTTTGTTCATAAAGAGGGAGTTAAGAGGCAGACTTTTATGAATGAGAGCTGCTATTGTAGCTCCATAAATGATTATATGTTCCTCCTTTGTTTCCTTACATCAACTCACAGAAGGAGAAACAGTGTTGCTCAACGCGTTGAACACATGCATTAACGCTGCAAGAGTAAATTAACTGTGTATAGATACAAAACGTCTTCATAAGAAGTCGACAATTTGTAAATAATGGCAAGACACGACAGGCAAAAACATCATCAAGTGTAAAATAATACATATTTAACTAAGATAATGCAATTTAAAACATAATTTCTGTCCAAAGAAAACTATGTAGCCCCCAAATTTGGTCATTTTTATTTTCTTTGATCAAGTAAAAGAAGAAGAAAAAGTGTAAATCTATCTCAACTCAACTGCACTGCAAAAAACATGGAGCTTACCAAGTATTTTCTTCTTCTATTTATCAATAGTATCTGAATTATCTTGTTCTGAGTATAATTGACCTACTGACCATAGCTTTATGTGCTTATTTAATTATTAGTATTATTATTATGTGCTGATTTAATTATCTTATTGTGTAAAGACTTGTTTTTAGGATTGACATTGTGAGCTTTTTCATGCTTTTCAATCTCTTCAACTGTTGAATATGGTGAGTTTTTACCTCAAATATTGGCTCCAGTTGAGAGTTTTAGTTGCATGGAGTTTAAATGTTATTTCAGAAGCATTTTCTACCTCGTTTCAAGTATTTCTGGTTCATTTTAATGTTACTACAGTCGGGCTTTTCAAGCCACAATTGCTCACAATAAGTATATTTGTATTTATTTTAAGACATCATTGGTTTTTCCAGTTTCTAGATATTTTTACTTAAAGAATTCTTACAAAGAAACATTTACTGCTCTGGCAGATAATTTGACTAGTTTTGAGCATGTTTTTGCTTAATTCTAGTTATTTATTTCTTGTTTTTTGTCAGTGTGTGTTCATATATAACAAACTACCACAGAAATGACATTAAGGAAAGAAGGAAACACAAAGTCTAATCAATAAAAACCCAAATGCCTGATAATTAGAGTCAAAATGTGTTCTAACAAGTGACTCTTTATATCATAATCACCTTTATTTTGTTGCAAAGTAAAGCAATGAAACTGTGATCTTTGTTTGTCCAGATTGAATCTTCTGGCCTGTAGTTTATTCCTCCTGCAGCTCCGTGACTCCTGCAGGAGGAGGAGGAGTTAGAGATAATGGTGGTGATGATGGAGGAGTCACGGTGTGAATCAGCTGGATAAAAACTAAACATCCGACCAGTTTGGAATAACCCAAACACTAACGTTATATCAAAGGAATGACTCACACAAACACAGTCACACATTTAACTTTCTTCTCTCTGTGTGATTCATCTCATTATAATCTGACCAGTTCCACCTTTACACTGGTTTCTGTGGTCCACCATGTTGGACTGGTACATTCCCAGCTGCAAATATGTCTAAACGAGTAACTTTCCTCTGGATTATGAACCTTTTACAGTTCAGACGGTTCTTTTAGTTTTTCAGATCTCAGCATGGACTCTTCTCTGTTCCAAAGGTCTGAGGCATATTCATGTAATATTCTGGAGGGTTTTCTGACATTTTTATCCATTCTAGATAAGAATAAAATTGCATAATTCAGCACCAGATGTGTCTAACAAATGGTATCAATCCATAAATTGCTGCACACTGCAAAACCCAACTGTAACGGTAATTTTGTGTCTATTTTTTGGTCAATTTGTGTCTTTTTATTGGTTATTATACGTCAGTTTTGGTCATTATATGTATTTTTTGGTTGTTTTGTGTCTATTTTTTGGTTAATTTGTGTCTTTTTTGGTCATTATACGTCTTAAATGATAGTTTTGTGTCTATTTTTGGTCATTTTGTGTCTTTTGATTGGTTATTATACGTCTTTTTTGGTCATTATATGTCTGTTTTGGTAGTTTTGTTTCTATTTTTTGGTCATTATACGGCTTTTTTGGTAATTTTGTGTCTTTTGATCATTTTGTGTCTTTTGATTGGTTATTATACGTCTTTTTTGGTCATTATATGTATTTTTTGGTAGTTTTGTGTCTATTTTTGGGTCATTTTCTGTCTTTTTTGGTCATTATACAGCTTTTTGGTAATTTTGTGTATTTTTTAATCATTTGTGTCTTTTTATTGGTTATTATACGTCTTTTTTGGACATTTTACGTTTCTTTTGGTCAGTCAAGGTTTTTTTATCTTGGTAAGAACCAAATAATTGTCAGGTCACTCTGCTCGAACCAGTTCATCTGGTGGCAAAAAAGGCTGGCAGCTTTAATTTATCTTGTTTTAAGAGTTAATTTCTTATTTGAAGTGTTCAACATGCTTATTTCTAGATTTAATAATCTTAATTTAATAAATCTTGTCAGGTAAATTATCTGTCCATGCAGCAAGATCATTTCCCTCAGATTTACTGTTTGATCTGGTTTTTACACACCTTTTTTAACAGTGTAGCTGTGTAATTACTCTCTCAGACTGAATATCTGACCTCTGAAGGCTAAAAGTGTGTTTCAACTAAAGCAGGAAAAACAACCTGTGTGTGAATTGAAAGATGCAGATGAATGGTGCGTGCAGCAGCGAGGAGATCTCTGCAGATCAGATCTGTTTGATTTCTGTCCTGAACACGAGCTGTGGACACATGTGGGAGGTGGGGGTAGAAATAAAACATTTGATATTTATTGCCCCCTCAGTTTCTCCTGTGTGTTTTTAGAAGCCGTCCTCCTCCTCCGTGTTTCACCCGGCAGCAGATTTGTGCGCTGTCCTCTAAATCATTTCCCTCTCTCGCAGATTGCTCCCTGCTGGAATATTGGCCTGACAGCCGTTTTTCTCCTCCTCCCTCTGCTCCCCCAGTGGACTCATTTACATTTATGCACGCAGCAATTAATTACAGGCTGGCGCTGGCCTTGTAAATTAGAGGGAGCCGAGGTCGCCTCATTATTGGCCCTGACAGTTAAAGCCTTGTTCGGGTCGTGACAGGGTTGACTCCGGGCCGGGATAGAGGGAGCTCCGGGATAGAGGGAGCTCCGGGATAGAGGGAGCTCCGGGCCGGGATAGAGGGAGCTCCGGGCCGGGATAGAGGGAGCTCCGGGATAGAGGGAGCTCCGGGATAGAGGGAGCTCCGGGCCGGGATAGAGGGAGCTCCGGGCCGGGATAGAGGGAGCTCCGGGCCGGGATAGAGGGAGCTCCGGGCCGGGATAGAGGGAGCTCCGGGATAGAGGGAGCTCCGGGCCGGGATAGAGGGAGCTCCGGGATAGAGGGAGCTCCGGGATAGAGGGAGCTCCGGGCCGGGATAGAGGGAGCTCCGGGATAGAGGGAGCTCCGGGATAGAGGGAGCTCCGGGATAGAGGGAGCTCCGGGCCGGGATAGAGGGAGGGTTAGGGTTAGGGTTAGGGTTAGAGGGAGCTCCGGGATAGAGGGAGCTCCGGGCTGCTTGGCTGCTCCTCAAACATCTGATATAACTTTACAGCAAATTAAGGAAATTTACTTTCTTGATGAATTTGTTATTTTGAGCTATAAAACCATTGGAAAAGCTTAGTGCAGCCTTAATATTCTATATTCTGTCAGCAGCCTCAGGTCATCATCAATAGTGGAAAGTAACTAAGTACATTTACTCAAAACTACTGTACTTAAGTACAATTTTGAGGTACTTTATCTGGATTTTAGACCTTTTTTGCAGCGTGTAATAAACAGAGAAACAAGCCCAACAATAAGCCGTCTCTTAACGTTGATGGGCTCCTCTTTACTTTTTCCGTCTTTTTTGGTCATTTTACGTTGTTTTTTTTGGTCAGTTTGTTGTTCTAAAGTTTTTTTTTATCTTGGTAAGAACCAAATAATCATCAGGTCACTCTGCTCGGGCCAGTTCATCACTGCTGGCAGCTTTAATTTATCTGGTTTAAGAGTTAATTTCATCATTGTGTCTTTTTAGTGGTCATTTTTACATCTGTTTTTAGTAATTTTGTGTCTTTGTTTGGATCATTATTTGTCTTTTTTAGTCAATTTGTGTATTGTGTGTAAAATAAGAAATGAACCCTTAAAACAAGATAAATGATCTAACATTTCTAAATCTAAAGTTTTTTTCTAAATCTTGGTAAGAAACAAATAATTGTCGGGTCACTCTGCTCGGGTCAATTCATCACCAGTAGCTTTTTATTTCTCTTCACTCTGTCTACTTTTACCTCCTAACCCTTATAGTGTGCAGCCTGAGGTCATTGTGCTGCTGCTGTCAGGTCTTTAGGGTTAGGGTTTCTGTGTGTTTTGGGGTCTTTCCTCTAAATACTAGTGGAGGTTTTCTATAGAGGAGTCAGGAGGAGACTTCTCACGGTTTTGGCCTTTTCATGCGAAGACGCTGCGACTCTTTCCGGCTCCGTCCCTCGCAAGGCCGTCCTTTCATTTTGTGTCTTTTTATTGGTCATTATATGTCTTTTTTGGTAGTTTTGTGTCTACTTTTTGGTCATTTTGTGTCCTTTTGGTCATTTTTTGCCTTTTTTGGTCATTTTGTGTCTTTTTATTGGTCATTATACGTCTTTTTTGGTAGTTTGGTGTCTATTTTTTGGTAATTTTGTGTCCTTTTGGTCATTTTGTATGTTTTTTTGGTCATTTTGTGTCTTTTTTTGGTCATACATTTTGAAACGTTTGGTCATTGTGCTGCTGCTGTCTGGTCTTTAGGGTTAGGGTTTCTGTGTGTTTTGGGGTCTTGTGGAGGTTTTCTATAGAGGAGTCAGGAGGAGACTTCTCACGGTTTTGGCCTTTTCATGCGAAGACGCTGCGACTCTTTCCGGCTGCGTCCTCACAAGGCCGTCCTTTCTTCTCTGTCACGCAGCCGTGTGTTTGTGCATACCTTAGCAGCTGGACAAAAGAAGCAGCCAGAGATCCTATTCACTTGTGCCTTTGACATTCACCTCTTGTTTTTACAATCTTTCCAAGGCGCGCTGTTTGCACAGTGCAGCAGGCTTTGTCTTGAAGGAGCGGGACAATGGGAGCGCCATAATGTAATCTCCTCCGGGTGAGGAGGTGCAGATGTATATGTGCTAGTGCTTGCCCCTACCAACCCTCTGCCCTTTACTTTGTCCATATTTCATGTTAACAGCGACTCTGCAGAGAATACATGTTGTCACTTCACCTCTCTAATGTTCTCCTGGGGCTTTGTGAGGGAACACAAAGACTTCTCACTCATGCAAACATCCCTTCCCTCATTCCTCTGATTAAAGCTGCTGAGAGCAGCAGCGGCCCACCCACATCATATCTGAGCCACAAAGCATCTATACTGAAACATTATCTATCCCCACCTTCAGCAAGTCTTTTATCAGCCTCAACACAACCGCACACCGGATCAGAGTTCTGCTGCTGCAGAGCTGCTTCTGGTCTCCTTCAGACCTCCACAGAGACAGAGTCAGTCTGAGTTTACAGCAGGGGTCTCTAACTCACATTACCTGCAGGGGGCCGCTGGAGGCAGTATCACAATGACCAGAAAAAGATACAAAATGACTAAAAAAAAGACACAAAATGATTAAAAAAAGACACAAAATGACAGAAAAAAACCTAAATGACCAAAAAAGACACAAAATGACAGAAAAAAACCTAAATGACCAAAAAAAGACACAAAATTACTTAAAAAAAGACACAAAATGACCAAAAAAAAGAGACACAAAATGATTAAAAAAAGACACAAAATGACTAAAAAAAGACACAAAATGACCAAAAAAAAAGACACAAAATGATTAAAAAAAAGACACAAAATTACAAAAAAATACACAGAATTACCAAAAAAGACACATTATTGAAAAAAGACACAAAATGACAAGAAAAAAACTAAGTTACTTAAAAAAGACACAAAATTACTAAAAAAAAGACAGAAAATGACAGGAAAAAACCTACATTACTTAAAGGAACAAACTTACCAAAAATACACACAATTATTAAAAAAAGACACAAAATTACCCAAAAAAGTAATTAAAGGGACCTTCCACACACAACATGGTAAAGTGCCATTCATATAAAACTCAGAAAAAAAGACACAAAAAGACGTAAAAAAACGACCAAAAAACACATAAAAACACACAAAAAAAGACAAAAAATTCTTAAATTCAGATTCTTAAATCTAGAAATAAGCACGTTAAACACTTAAAATAAGAAATTAACTCTTAAAACCAGATCAAGTGTTTATATATGTTGGTAAGAAGCATATAATTGCAGTGAACAGCAGCAGAAGTTAGTGTCTGTAGAGCAACAAGAGGAATGTTCCCTGTTGGTGTGGTCCTCAGAGTCAGCGTGAGCTATAAGCTGATGGTTTATGGGTCAACTGGAGCTCATTGTGGTGTAATTGTCCATATGATTAGCTGGGAGGACTGGTTCCTATGGTGATTAGCTGGACTGGAGGACTGGTTCCTATGGTGCAGACGTGGAGCAGGCAGCCTCATGTGGAGCTTCTGTCTCATAGACTTCCATTGTTCCGTCCTCGGCTGCACAAGTGGCACTGACAGCTGCAACAAGACAACATTTGGACTGAGCGTGTTCTGCAGCCTGAATGTGAGCATTCATGGTGCAGGTGCAGGCTTCATGTAATCCAGTGTGTCTCCTGGTCTGCTACATATCTCCACCTCTCCTGTTACTATCTGAGATCTCATGTCACGCCTCACATTCTGCACAGCACAACCTCTCTGCACTGCAAAAACTACAATCTATAAGTAATATCTCAGATCAAAAGGAGATATCTGATTATTTTCTGTCTGAGAAGATAGTTCTTCTTAGTCTTTTTATTTTAGACCGTTTCACTTGTTTGATGTAAAGACTTCACAGCTTTTGCCTTATTTCAATTTTTAAGAAAAATATTCTACATACAGATAAAAATATTTGCAGCTGTATGAAGAAAATGACCAAAAAAAGACACAAAATCGACCTAAAAGAGACACAAAATGATCAAAAGAAGAAGCCAAAAATATACGCAAAATTACCAAAAAAGCCACAAAATTACCAAAAAAGGACACAAAATTGACCAAAAAAATACGCAAATTTACCAAAATAAGATGTAAAATGACTAAAGAAAGACACAAATTGACCAAAAAAGATGCAAAATGACCAAAAAAAAATACAAATTTACCAAAAAAGATGCAAAATGACTAAAAAAAGACATAAATTGACCAAAAAAGCCACAAAATTACAAAAAAGACAAAAAGGACCAAGAAAATACGCAAATGACCAAAAAAAGACACAAATTTACCAAAAAAAGATGCAAAATGACAAAAGAAAGACACAAATTGACCAAAAAAGACGCAAAATGACAAAAAAACACACAAATTTACCAAAAAGACACAAAATGAATAAAAATTACCACAAATTTACCAAAAATAGATGCAAAATGACCAAAAAAAGACACAAATTAGTGTTTAGTTTGTAGTGTGACTTTGCTGGTTTCTATAAATATAATGACTATCATATCATAATGTGAAGATGGCTCTAGCATTTACTGATTATTAATTCAAGAATATTTTTACACATATTGAGAAAATAGGTCACGTGTATTTCATTAGAATCAATAAAAAATCACTTGTTATCAGTCAGAATACACTAATTCTAAGGTATTTGTGGTTCATTAGATTAGATATTTTTACTGGTTTTGGAAAGTCTTGACAGGACACATTTTAGTGTTCCGTTGGCAGATAATTATGATATTTTTAAGCAAAACACACCCGATTTTTGTACTTTTCCCCTTGTTTTTGAGAGAGCTGGTTTTAGCAGCGTGTCCTTTCTCTTGGCTGCTCTGAGCGTCTTCTCCAACAGGTGTTCTCCTGCCGGTTGGAGAACATGTGGTGGTGTTCAGCAGCTGGACAGACAGACAGACAGACAGACAGACAGACAGACAGACAGACAGACAGACAGACAGACAGACAGACAGACAGACAGACAGAAAGGTAGCTGTTACTTCCTGCAGTTGTCAGGAGGAGAACATGGTTTATAGCCTGGACACTCCTTCATTTCACCTCCTGCAGAGACTGATGACACTTTATATAATCATCTGCATCATGTAGAATGGACAGAATCAAATACTCACATGTGCATAAAGAAAAACTTTCATGATATGATTTCACATGAAGCCAAAAGATCACAAGAGTTAATAATAATAACCATCAGCTCTGACTCTGTCTCTCTGCAGCCTCACTTTGTTTTTTTATCCTCATATGTACACTGATAAAAAGGTTTGTTAAAAAAACCAGATCAAACAGTAAATCTGAGGGAAATGATCTTGCTGCATGGACAGATAATTTACCTTGTCAAGATTTATTAAATTAAGATTATTAAATCTAGAAATAAGCATGTTGAACACTTAAAATAATAAATGAACTCTTAAAACAAGATGAATTATTTAACACTTTCTGTGAGTTTTTTGTCTTTTTTGGTCATTTTGTGACCAAAAGAAGATGTAAAAAAAACCCACAAAATGACCAAAAAAAGACACAAAAAGACCAAAAAAAGACACAAAAAAAGATATATAAAGACAAAAAAGACTCAAAAAAGACCTAAAATGACCAAAAAAAGACACATAAAGACCAAAAAAGACACAAAAAAGAGACAAAAATACAAAAAAGACACAAAAAAGACCTAAAATTACCAAAATAAGACACAAAAAGACCAAAAAAGACACAAAAAAGAGACAAAAATACAAAAAAGACACAAAAAAGACACAAAATGACCAAAAAAAGACACAAAAAGACACAAAAAAGAGACAAAAATACAAAAAAGACACAAAAAAAGACCTAAAATGACCAAAAAAGACACAAAAAGACCAAAAAAGACACAAAAAAGATACAAAAATACAAAAAAAGACACAAAAAAGACCTAAAATGACCAAAAAAGACACAAAAAGACGTAAAATGACCAAAAAAGAAACAAAACCCCACAAAAAAGACACAAAAAACACAAAAAAGACAGAAAAAGACAAAAATATACCAAAAAAGACACAAAAGGGTTTTTTTATCTTGTGTAAAATGAAAAACTCTCTTGCTCTCATTTCACATGAAGCCAAAAGATCACAAGACTTAATAACTCTCAGCTCTGACTCTGTGCATTTCTTCTGTCTGCAGCCTCAGTTTGTTATTTCACCTCGTGTATATATATATATATGTATATGTATATATGTATGTATTTAATGCTGCTGGAGCTGACAGGGTTAATATTCTCATGTAAGAGCTTGAAAGCCGGCGGAGCAGTTCTTTAAATCTATATTCATGAACTTTCCTTCTGCCACACCCTCAGTGACTGTAGTCATAGTAAAACTCCTGCTAGTTAAAATAACAGAACACATTTAATATCACCGTGGTCCTGCACCACGCCTTCATCCTGCAGCAGGACTGGAACACACATTTACATATATTACTCATACTATGTATGCACAATTCACACATATGGACATATATACAGTGTGTCTGCAGACATGCAGGGCAGGTTTTCTGCAGAGCTGCACTGCAAAAACATGAAACTCACCAAGTATTTTCTTCTAATATGTAGCAATAGAATCTTAATTATCTTGTTTTAAGTATAATTTACCTCCTGACCATAGCTGCATGTGCTTATTTTAAGAATAAAGTGTCTTTTTTGTCTTGTATAGTTAGTAAAACTTCAAAAAAGTAATTTTGTCACAAAATGAGTGAATAATCTCTTCACAGGGATTTCAGTCTTGACTAAAGCACTAGAAAAGACACAAAATTACCAAAAAAAGACACAAAATTACCAAAAATGAGACAAAAAGACTAAAAAAATACACAAAGAGGCAAAAAAGACACAAAATGACCAAAAAAGAAACCAAATGACCAAAAAACACACACAAAATGACCAAAAAGACACAAAAAGACGCAAAATTAACAAAAAAAGACACAAAATGAACACAAAAAGGACAAAAATATTATTATTATGTAAGTAAATGAGTGAATAACCTCTTCACAGGGATTTCAGTCTTGACTAAAGCACTAAAAAAGACACAAAATTACCAAAAATGAGACAAAAAGACTAAAAAAAGACACAAAAAGACAAAAAAGACACAAAATGACCAAAAAAAGAGACAAAAAGACCCCAAAAAGCAAAAAAGGACACAAAATGACCAAAGAAGACACAAAAAGGCAAAAAAAGACACAAAATGACCATAAAAAGATGCAAAAATGACGGAAAATGAACAAAAAAAGACAAAAATATTATTATTATGTAACTAAATGAGTGAATAACCTCTTCACATGGATTTCAGTCTTGTGTAAAGACTTGTTTTTAGGATTGACATTGTGAGCTTTTTCATGCTTTTCAATCTCTTCAACTGTTGAATATGGTGAGTTTTTACCTCAAATATTGGCTCCAGTTGAGAGTTTTAGTTGCATGAAGTTTAAATGATATTTCAAAAGTATTTTCTATCACCAGTATCTACCCACAGATACTGGAATGAGGAAAAACATGCTAGTTTCAAGTATTTCTGCCTTATTTTAATGTTACTACAGTCGGGCTTTTCAAGCCTTAATTGCTCAAATATTTGGATTTATTTTAAGACATCATTGTTTTTTCCAGTTTCTACATATTTTTACTTATTTAAATAATTCTTGCAGAGAAACATTAACTGACTGCACTGGCAGATTTAATAATCTGACTTGTTTCGAGCATGCATTTGCTTGATTCTGGTGATTTATTTCTTGTTTTTGTCAGTTGGTTTTTGCAGTGTGTGTGTGTGTGTGTGTGTGTGTGACTCTGTGTGTGTGTGTGTGTGTGTGTGTGTGTGTGTGGACAGCCAGCTGTCTCTGTGATTACCCAGCATCCTCCAGGTGTCAGATCGGCCATCTGCAGATGAGTGGCAGGACGAGTGGAGCAGAGGAATGGAGGGAAGAGAGAGAGAAGAGAGAGAAAAGAGAAAAGAGAGAAAAGAGAGAGAGAGAAGAGAGAGGGGGGTAAGAGAAAGAGAGAGAGAGAATAAGTGGTTGTGCAGACATCTGGAACGTGTTCAGACGGGTCAGATGAATGAAGAGGTGGCGCTGCGAGTCTTTTATTGGCTTCTTCTGCTGCTACGGAGAGAAAAAAGAAAAGAAAAAGAGAGAAAAGAGAGAGAGAAGTTTGATCCAGCAGCAGAATGTTTACATGGTGTTTCTGTCGACTGTTTGTTCTCATTATTATTATCTCAGGAGCGTGTGTGAGTGTTTGAGCGGCTGTTAATTGAGCCCTGAGAGGAGAACCTCCCAGAGAGAACCATCAGCTGATTACAGAACCAGAGATCACACGTTCTCTTTCTCTTCTTCGTTCTTCTCTATTAGCCTCAAATCTGTGGAATCAAAGACCAGTTTGTCTTCTCTTTGTACCACTCACTGCTTCTAAAGGAGGAATAATGGGATTCTGTCTGTCTGTTTCTACCAGCTCCTCTCTTCATCCTCCTCATCCTCCTCATCCTCCTCATCCTCCTTTAATTAGCCACCTCCCACTCTCTTCCTCCTTTAATTAGCCACCTCCCACTCTCTTCTTTCAATTAAGACTCTTCCTCTCTCTCTCTCTCTGGGCCAATCAGAGCGCCTCGTCAGCACTTTGACCTCTTTCATGTTATTATTTGTTCTGTGTGTGTGTGTGTGTGTGTGTGTGTGTGTGTGTGTGTGAGGCTATAATCAGCTGATCAGCTGGTCTCAGAGGGTCTGTTTAAGACCTCCTCACTGATAAAAAGGTCTAAAAAAACCAGATAAAACAGTTTTTTTGGTGTTTTTTTTGTATTCTTATGTCTTTTTTGGTCATTTTACGTCTTTTATTGTCTTATTTTTGTCTTTTTTGTCTTTTTTGTGTCTTTTTGTGTGTCTATTTTGGCAATTTTGTGTCTTTTTTAGTCTTTTTGTGTCTTTTTTTCTTTTTTTTGGCAACAAATGATGCTTAAACTATAAAGTCTGATATCAATCAATGAATTTAAAGTCTGTGGTGATAGAGACGTGTGCTTGTTTTTATTAATAAGGCTCATTATGTTTTAATATTGTGTTATATTGCACTTGTTGTATTGTAAATGTTTTGTGTAGAGTTTTGGCTGCTGTTTTGGCAAAAAGTCTCTGTTGAAAAAGAGATTCTGAATCTCAGTGGGACTTAGTGTTTTATCTGGTTTTTACTTGTTCTTCTTTTGTTTTTACTCCTTTTTTGCAGCGTGGCTTCTTTTTTTTCTCAGTGTTTCTGTCGTTGAAAGTCAATTTAATTACATTTTTTGAGCAAAAATACCAGCAGAAACCAACAAAACCTGCTGTTTCTCTGCTGAAATGTAGTTAGAGTGACAATATCTCTATAGTATCTGCAGCCTGGACACTTTATTACTACACACTACATGACTATATAAGATATAAGACTGAATGTTAGTGTTGAAACATTAGTTTTGGGTGAAATGTCCCTTTAACCTTCTGTTACTGTCTCTGATGTTAACGAGTCAGTTTTAACCCTTAAATGATCCATAAAATACCTTAAAACTATTATTTATCATCCAGTTTGTTTCTGACAAACCTTGCTAGGCTCCTTTTACATTAAAATATTTAATATTTTTGTATGCTTTTTGGCTCGTTTTCAATAAAAACAAAAGGTAAAATGAATGATATTAAATACATAACAGGTTGTTGTGTTAGCTGACTATTACTGAGGGCTTTTAGAAGATATCTCAAATTAATGTTTTATTTTATTATTAACCATAATAACATCTATGCTGTTACGGCTCAATTATATATTTCACTAAATATTGTTTTATAATCTTATATTCTAACTGAAACAACACCAACGTTATCATTTTCACCAGCGAGTTTTATCATTTAGTGAAGTTTATTTGTTGTTTTATTTTATTTCAGTAGAAGTTCCTGATGGAGTCAAACAGGCTCGATGCAATAAACTGAAGTTTTGTGGTAATTTGATGCATTTGCACTCATTTTTATGTCTCTTTGGATGAAATCGTCTGATGAATGATATTGTAGAGTTGTATGAATGTTAATAAAGATAATAATAATACGACTCAAAGCTGATTGTGAGATAAACACGTTAATAATGAAACTTTCTGTGTTTTCTTCAGGAGACGTTCATGAATGTTAAAGTGAACCTCCAGTGAGAAGAGAAGAGGCTGTTGGAGCTGAAGTCTCTGATTTCTGTAAGTTATATTTAATATTTATTTATTATTATTGAACTTTAACGCTGCTGACGGCTTCGTCTGCTTCTCTTTCCTCCGTTTGGCTCCTTTTTATTGATTATTGACAACAATCAGCAGGAAATAATAATAATAATAACACAGAAACACAAACACATGATGGGTTAAATGAAGCAGAGTGTGTGTGTGTGTGTGTGTGTGTGTGTTTGTCTTTATATAGTTGTGAGGGCCAACCCTTGGCAGAACGCCAACAGTGTGAGGACATTTGCATTTGTGAGGACATTTTTCCCGGTCCTCACAAAGAAAATGCTAGCATAGCCTCTAAAGGCCTTAATTAATCAATCTATATGAATTTCAGGGACGGTCCTAACAGAGATGGTAAACCCTGAAATGTGTGTGTTGGGCTAGGGGAAGTGGTGGTCCTCATAACTATATAAAGACATGTATGTGTGTGTGTGTGTGTGTGTGTGTGTGTGTGAATATAGAGCGTTGAAAGTTGTGTAGTTTTCTATCAAACCTACACTGTAAGTTGTATTTTTTCAAGATTAATACAAATATATTCATATATATATATATATATGTGTGTGTGTGTGTGTGTGTGTGTGTGTGTGTGTTGAAATGCATCTAGAAATAAACCAAATAAGATGCACATCAGAAGAGTTTGATGAATGAAATACAAGAAAATGTGACAAGAGAGAAACTAAAGCAGACACAGATTCACTCATTAATAATAGAGTTTTCAGATAAAGACGATAAATTAACTCACTTTTTTACCTGAAGTCACATTCTGTCAATCAAATGTTGTATTTAATAATCTCATATTCACTGTCGCTGCAGTTTTTGTGTCTTTAAAGCAACAAAATGATTAAATATCGGCGTATAATCTCATACTCATACTGAACTTCTTTTAAGCATTTCTAGAAATCATAATTGATTTAGATTAGAGTATAAGTCTAATAATATTAATATTAATCTAAACAATTAAAATGAAAGAGAAGCATGTGTTAGCAGAGTGTGTGTGTGTGTGTGTGTGTGTGTGAAGCCTGTAGACTGTAGTTCCTATGACTCAGAGCTCCAGTGGGTCAGATTCTGCCTCAATAGAAGCTTTCAGCAGCAGAAAGAGTCTTTAGAGTGTGAGGCGTCTCTCCAGGAGGCTCCACCTCCTTTAATGGAGGAGTAATACAGACTGGTGGAGGAGTAATACAGACTGGTGGAGGAGCTGGAGGAGCTCTGGTCCACATGAAGCTGGTTCTCCTGATGGATCCAGCAGCCACCAGATGTTTCTGACCATCTGGTTAATCCTCCTGTTTAACATCACTTAGTAAGGCCTCTAGAGCGGTGGTTCTCAACCTGGGGGTCCCGGCCCCAATTGGGGTCGCAAGATGATTTCTGGGGTTCATGTGTTTTAGTCTTTTTGGTCATTTCATGTTTTTTTTTGGTCATTTTGTGTCTTTTTTAGTCATTTTGTGTCTTTTTTTTATAATTTTGTGGTCAATTTGTGTCTTTTTTTAGTCATTTTGTGTCTTTTTTTGGTCATTTTGTGTCTTTTTTGGTCAATTTGTGTCTTTTTTTGGTCATTTTGTGTCTTTTTTGGTCATTTTGTGTCTTTTTTTGTAATTTTGTGGTCAATTTGTGTCTTTTTTTGGTCATTCTGTGTCTTTTTTTAGTCATTTTGTGTCTTTTTTTTGGTAATTTTGTGTCTTTTTTGGTCAATTTGGGTCTTTTTGACGTCATTTTTTGTCATTTGGGAGTCAATTTGAGTCCTTTTTTGCTTAATTTTATGTAATTTTTTGGTCATTTTGTGGTCTGACTGGTCTGGAGCTGGTCTGACTGGTCTGCAGGGCCTCTAGATCAGCAGTTCTCAACCTTTTTGAGTTGCGACCCCCAATTTAACATGCATGTTGTCCGCGACCCCCGCTCACTTTATATTTTATTGCTACTTCACTAAGTCCTTTGCTGTCAGTTTAAAGGTCCATTCTGCTTGGAGCCAGAGCAGCTATGTGGAGCATCTTCTGCTGGCAGATGTTATTTAATGTCTTTACAGCCGTATAATAATCCAAACAGAGATTATTATTAATGAAGGCTGCTCTCTGTGTTTCCTCCACTAATCGCTCTGCGTCTGAAGAAAGGAACTGTGTGGTTGTCGGGGAAAACCGGAGCACTTAGAGCTTTTAATTCCATCAAACTGACTTAATTTCATCAGTTCATCTGAAAAACTTGAAATCGCATTATTGTGTCTTTTAACATGCGATTGCTTTTGAAATGTGATTACATGGCGGTGAGATGACAAGTGGAGCCTCCTAACGAGGTTAAAGCCTTTATAGGGCAGAGATGTGTCGTGACAGCAACAATATCAGGTCTCTGTTGAGTTACAGGGACCACGGGAAGGACCAACATTTACTGCACATACATACATATATCTATCTATCTATCTGTATATATATATACATACATATCATTTTATTTGTCCGTGGCCATGAACAGTGTTGCCAACTCCTCAGTAAGGAGAGTAGCTATTGGTTGTCTAAAAAGTCTCTAGAAGTCCTTAAATGACGTCATCACCTAATTTGCATAATTGACCATGTGCATGTAGTTGTAATGGACGCTGTAGACCAGGGGTCTCACACTCTAATTACCTAGGGGCTGCTGGAGGCAGCATCAAAATGACCAAAAAAAGACACAAAGTTACTAAAAAAAGACACAAAATGACAAAGAAAAGACACAAAATTACTAAAAAAGACACAAAATGACCAAAAAAAGACATAGAATTACCAAAAAGACAGAAAATTATTTAAAAAAGACAGAAAATTATTAAAAAAGACACAAAATTATTTAAAAAAGACAGAAAATTATTAAAAAAGACACACAATTATTTTAAAAAGACACAAAAACACAAAATTATTTTAAAAAGACACAAAATGACCCAAAAAGACACAAAGTTACCAAAAAAGACAGAAAATTACCAAAAAAAGACACAGAATTATTAAAAAAAGACAGAAAATTACCAAAAAAAGACACAGAATTATTAAAAAAAGACACAAAATTATTTAAAAAAGGCACAAAATTACCAAAAAAAGACACTTGCGTTACGTTACGTTACGTTACGTTACGTTACGTTACGTTACGTTACGTTACGTTACGTTGCGTTGCGTTGCGTTGCGTTACGCTACCTGTGCTACTCGCTATATAGACCTTGTATAACTTTGAACGTTACCTTTTACGTTGATGTTCTAAGAGGATCTGACAGGATTTGATGCCTTGTTGATGATTCAAAACAAGTCGACAATAACGTTGTGTGTTGTTGTGCTCACACAGTGCCAGTAGAAATCATTAGTGGTGCATTGATATTAATGATCATGTGAGATTTGAATGGATGTAGAGGAAACTCTGGTGTTTGTGAGGTTCTGATCAGATCAGCTGGTGTCTGATGATCACTGTAGAACCAGGTTCCTGTTGGTTCCTGTTGGTTCCTGTTGGTTCCTGTTGGTTCCAGTGTGTTGATGTCGGAGCGTGGAGAACCAGCTCCACGTTTATATTTGTGCATTGAGAATCAGTTTCATAAGGAGAATGAGGTTATTGAGCTGTGCAGTGTGTTATTCCAGCATGGCATGTAGAGAAAGAGGAATCTCCATCTGAACCACCCATGCTCAGTGAGAATCCTGTCTGAGGAGCAGTGAGACGTTTGAGGACAGATTCTTCTGTTAGCAGCTTTGTTGTTGCTGCACATGAGTAATGCTGTAATGGCAGTCATTTGCAAAGAGTTAGAAAAGTACAGCGAGCAGCCGCTGGGCTGATTTGTGGTAAGCTAATGAGCTAATGAGCTAATGAACTCACTGAGGTTACCTGTTTGCTTCCCACAGGACAATGTCCCTCTGCAGTGTGTCTCTGAAGTGGACGGTGGCAGTGAGAGACGAATCAGCGCTGCTAATCAGCAGCGGCTAACAACGTTTACTGTAGTTTCTCAGTATTTAACCTGATGCTAACAGTCAGCTGTTGTGTCTCCTCCAGCCTGGACATTCACCTAATTGATCTGATTTGTCCACACGTATGAAATGTCCACTTATGTCCAGAGGAGACAGAATGCCTCGCTAATGGTGGGAAAGAGAGTCGGACACGCTCTGAGCCGGGACATCAGCAGCACGGGGACACATTCAGGTCCTTTACTGCAGTAAAAGTATTAATACACACTGTGAAATGACTCCACTGCAGTAAAAGTCCTGCATTCAAAACTTACTGAAGTAAAAGTACAAAAGTATCAGCATCAAAATGTACTTAAAGTATCAAAATTTAAACAGTTTGAACAGTCCACTTTAAACAGTAGACACAAGTCTTGTGTATCGGTGTATTAATCCACGTTTCGATAGGTCATATAGTTTTTTATCAATCCCTGTTCAATGACCATGATCATTTTTGGAGAAATTCTGAGATTATAATGGGTGTGTATTGCACCGAATGTTCGTGTCACAGTGTGTGACATCATCGCCAGAGTGTAGAGGGAGAGAAAAAACTGTCAAAAAATACATTTGAAAACTGCGCTCCAGGCCGCAAATTCCACTCTACAGAAATAATTTATACATAGAAACGTAGGAAAATTAGTCTTCTCCCTCACAATCCTCTGGTAAAGCTGTCAGAGTTATAGTTTGGGCGTAGGACGCACAGATGCACCACCAACACCACCAACAGCCTCATTGGCTCCCATATTAAAAACGCAGGGAGATTTCTGAAAAAGGGAGATGGAACAGTTTTTTCAGATGGCTCTAACAAAGCTATTTTTTCATTTTTCTTAAAAAAAAAAAACATATGTAAAGGTTCAGGAAGAACACAGGACGCTCAAAGTGAAGTCGGATCAATGATAGGTATTATGGTTTTGCCAAAAATGCTTTCTGTTCGAGGCCAGAAATTCCAGTCTGTCCACCTCTGACTGCTGTCACTGTGCTATAAGATTCCACAGCGGCAGTTAATTCTGTTGATTGCTCTGCTCTGATTGGTCGACCGCAAAGCCTTTGATGCTTTGATGTGATTACAGTTACAGATACACACAAATGCGCGTGCAAGCGCGCACACTCCTCCAGATACACATGTTTCTCACACACACACACACACACACACACACACACACACACACACACATTTTGAGGTTAAAGGTCATTGGTTGCTGTATAAATAAATACTTGTAAAGGAATGCTTGTTGTAGGTGTGCTCCTTGTATATTATATAGTATCATAACATTACTAGTATTAATTGTTTGAAATCTCTGAAGAATCTCATCATAGTGTACACACACCGGCAGTAGTGGCCCTTTCACTATTTACCCAGAGGACATTTTCTAGTTTGTGTTTGTGCTTCATGCCTGTTAGTGTTTTGCCCATTCATGGCCCATCAGCATAACGTCTGATACCATCTGGAGGGTTTGAAGCTGCTGGTAGAGCAGCAGGACTGGTAGAGCAGCAGGGTTGACAGAGCAGCTCCAGCAGCGTTCCTCTCCACTTAAACATAAATCCTGGGAGCCAGAGCGATCCAGAGCGATCCAGAGCAACCCTGGTGGCTTCCTCCCAAACCACCCACCCAGACTTAGAGCCACACACTCTCTCTCTCTCTTATTGCCCCTGAAAGGAGGCCTGCTCTACGTATCATCTCCCCTGAGCTCCATCCTGCGTTGATCCTCCGTCGGCAGCAGAAGAAAGCATCGTGGGGCTGACTCACTTTTTCCCTCTTCGTCTCTGCTGCTCTGTCCAAACCACAGAGCGGCAGCGGCTTCCTGGAGATGAGCGCTTTTGTCTGTAGTGTGACCGCTGCGGCTTTAGGCAGATCCTCCTGAGATGAGGTAATGCTGAGGCTGGATGAGGCTCTGGATCTCCACTCTAACCTTTGATGTAACTAGCGGGGGAAGGGCTGCTCCTCTCCCAGACACCCTGCTGCTCTGACACTAGTGCTGATGGTGGTCTGCTCTCTTTCTGCTGATCTGGATCATTTGTTTCAGCTCACCAAGAAGAGCTTTCTGCTCTTTGGCTCCCAAATAACTCTTCGTTTTACCACTTATACCTTTTATAATTCACACACATTTAGTTTTGACTTGACTGTTTTGACTTGTGATTTGTATTTGAACACTTAAATCACTTAAATGTCAATAACTTGCTGTAGCCAGTTGTATTTATAGTTGTAAAAGTTGTTAACTCTCTAACTGGCTTGAAGAACCACTCTGCTACACAAAGCAGATAGAAAATGCCTTTAAAATAAAATAGAATAGAATAGAGAGTAGAATGCCTTTATTGTCACTATACACATGTACAATGAGATTGGAGAGCTGCCTCCAAAAAGCAGTGCAACAATAAATAAAATACATATAAAATATAAAAACATACACAATAAACATACACAATACTTAGGCAAGTGAATGTAAAGAGGAAAAAAAAGTAAAAACAGAGGCAGAGAAGAAAGGGAGGTGATGCTGGAAGGGGAGGTGAATGATGCTATTTAGTGTTTATAAATATATTGCACGTTGAAGGACAATTTATTGCACAAATTATTGCACATTGCCAGTTATAGTATATTTAAAAAAGAAGAAATATTGCACGGTAATGAAGTCCATATGAAAATCAGTGCATATGCGAGTTTAGGGTTGTTATTGTTTTTGGGAAGAAATCTATATAAAAAGCATAAAAAAGCATATAAATTAATAAAGGTGTACAGGTGGCAGTGGTAGTGGCAGCGGCAGCATGCTAGAATAACTTTTATCTTCCAACTGAACTGTTGGATGTTCAGTTGTCTAATGTCAGTTATTAGTGGAGCCTGCTTCACTTTAGTGTCAAAATGCATCCAAATGCTGCTTCTTTTTACACTTTCACTCATCTTTGAAAAGGAGACACCCGTAGTCAGCGTCCGCAGCTCCCACGAGTTCTTTTACTAACCAGAAAAGTTAAAAAAAATAAATAAAAAGGAAGAAGAAGGTGTTTCTTCCTCTGAGAGGAGCTGGAGATCATGGAGCTGCTGCTCTTCTCTCTGTGGCTGCTTTGATGAGTCAGCAACTCATTATTCCTTCGTTTAAAGTTCTTCCCAGGTTGATCTTGTTTTCCAACCAGAGGAATCAGAGTTTGGGGGGACAGGAGGAGATCTCTGGTTAGCCCCAAAACGTTTCAACAGTCAGTCAATCAACTCAAATAGCTTTTAATGTCATAGTTAACTAAATCTCTTCTTAAAACACACCTCTTCTCGTTGGCTTTTAACACCTAGTAGAGTGTTGATTTTATGATTTTTTTGTTTTTATTTGTATACATGCATATTATGCAGTACATGCAGAATATTTTACATTTTATTTTATTTATTTTTATCCCATTTTTTATTTATTTTTATCTTATTGCATTTTACTGTTCTATAGTTTACTACATCTCTTTTAATTTGATTGTATAGTTCCAATCCACTTTATTTATATAGCACAATTGTAGCAAACACAAGATTTCCAAAGTGCTGCACAAACAATAAATAGATAACACAATACAAAGTGCTGCTGCATAAGGAGCATAGTTATGACAATCATAACACAAAACAACATGAATAAAACATTTAAAAACGCCAAGTAGAAACAAAAACCACTACATGTGATGTAATTAATAAGATAAAAATAAATAAATGACTACTGAAAATGCTATAAAGTTATAGGTGAGGTAGATAGTACGTCTTGCACATATGAGTTGTATTGCACATGTCTGTTTTATTGCACATTATAATGAATTGATCCTGTTGAGAGTTCTAACGGTCCAGAGGAAGAAGCTGTTCTTCATCCTGACGGTTCTGATTTTACCTCCTCTCTGCTGCTGGAAATATTAAAGTTTGTCCTCAGTTGTGTAGCTTTAATGTGAGTGTGATAGTATTTAATGCATTGACTGATATAATATCTAATAATAGACCAGATTATTAGAAGGATTCAGTGACATCCTGAAGTTAGTTGGATCAGTTTCCTCAGTTTCCAGAACATTAAACCAACCACACACACACACACACACACACACACAGACACACACACACACACACACACACACACACACACACACACACACATTCTTGTACTTCTATCTTTGTGAGGACCTCATTAGAATAGTGAATTCCCTTGCAAGGTTATAATAGTTTGGGATTTTTCATTAGTTTTAGTTTTAATTTTCATTGTGAATTTTTGTCTTCAAATTCAGTTAGTTTTGATTAGTTTTTAGAGTGAGTTTGCTAGTTTTAGTTTAGTTTTTATTAGTTGTAGTGTTTTGTAATGGGGTATTTGTTGGGTGGGAGATTAAAAGAGGTCACAGTAAATTTTGCCTTTATTTCCTTTGTCTGATCCATCTTCATTATGTATGAAAAAAGTTGACAAAGACAAAAACGAAGGACATTTTCACTATAATTTTAGTTAGTTTTGTAACCACACAATACAGTTTCAGTTAATTATCATTATCATGTAACCTTTAACCCTTAAAACAAAGTCTGAAATCTCAAAAAAAGCCTTTAAAGAAGTAAGGACCGGCCGAAATGTCCTCACTTTGCAAAAATGTCCTCACTCTGTTGGTTAAAAACGTGTTCTGGTCCTCACTATGTAGGAAGTACAAGAACACACACACACACACACACACACACACACACACACACACACACACACACACAGACACACACACACACACACACACACACGCACACACACACACACACACAGCCAGAGACGGAGTTGGCAGCAGCAACATGTAGTGAATCAGAGAAACGTGTTTCAGGAATTCTGTCTAATGACTTTTTCATGAAAGTCTTGTAACCTGCTGCCATGTTTGACCAGAAACTACTGAAGTATAAAAGAACATTGTTTCTATTTCTTTAGACATTAAGTCTCTCTGGATGTCAGAACTAGAAACTCTCACATATGTTTTAAGAATTTATCAGTAATTGTAACAAAATCTGCTCCGTTAAACATCAGTTTGCAACAATCTTACCAAAGATATTTCAACATTTCTGGATGTGAAGATTCATTTTTTTCCCGTCTCTTTCTTCATAGATAGTGTTAAATATTTGTTTCCACTCAGATTTCACAACTGGCAATAAAAAAAAAGTTTGTGTGTGCAGAAACTGTGAGTCAATCAGTCGAGACAATAAAAAGATTACATTTTAATTAAATAGATTTCAGAGCTATGAGAAGATAAAAGTAAAAATGAATTGAAATAATTATAAAAAAAAAAGAAATAAACTAGAATAAAAACTGGATAAAATCTATAAAAAGACAAAAACAAATAAAATCGATAAGAGGAATAAGAATATAAAATAAGACAATTAAATACAATCAAAAAATAATAATTTACAGCATAAATACAATAAAAAATAAATACAATTTTAAACACAACTGAAAATGACCTTTAGCAAGGTTCCTATTGGTGTTTTTATACTTTATAGCTTGTTTTTCATGTTTGTTCATTTTCTCGGTGTTTTACAATGTTGTGATGCTTTTATTTTGAAAAGGTGCCATCCAGTGTTAACCGAGTGCTTTAATTTTGAAAGGTAGTGACAGGAAATAACAGGTGGAACTGTAAAATGAAAAACAAACGGTAAATAATGAGTGAGTCGTAATTCATAAATACAATAAAATAAGTGAATAAAATAACATAAAAACAAATAATATCTATAAATAATTCTTAGTGAAATGTCAGGCTGCATTGTTATATTTTAGAATATTAGAGTGATTATTATTATTGATCGTCCCTGTTGTCTCCATGTGTCCTCGCGTCTCCGTGACAACTGTTCTCTGTTCTCTCTGTGGAGGAACGCTCCCGACTCACTGACATTAAGGCTAATTGCTTCCTGTTTTAACTGTGATGGGTGGTGGGGGTCAAAGGTCAGGGTCGGGGCTGCACCTGGTCCTCGGGTCGCCGTGGTCCTCCACGTTATTGTCTCCAGCAACTCGCTGCTGCTCCTCTTTACATTCTTCAACATGCCGGAGCTGGAAGAGAAACGTTGTTTTCAGCTGTTTGGAGCCTTCAGCTCTTCATCAGACAGCTGAGTTAACTCTTTAGTGTCTGGATGTTTGTCTGTGGCTGGAGTTAACTCTTTAGTGTCTGGATGTTTGTCTGTGGCTGGAGTTAACTCTTTAATGTCTGGATGTTTGTCCGTGGCTGGAGTTAACTCTTTAGTGTCTGGATGTTTGTCCATGGCTGGAGTTAACTCTTTAGTGTCTGGATGTTTGTCTGTGGCTGGAGTTAACTCTTTAGTGTCTGGATGTTTGTCTGTGGCTGGAGTTAACTCTTTAGTGTCTGGATGTTTGTCTGAATGGGCTGAAGAATGAAGGTATGACACAAAACACCTCAACAGAGTCTGGATCCTAAAGTCCAGGATCCTTCCTTGGTGCGATTCTTCCTTTAGAGTCCTTCCTCTCTCTGGTAGATGGCCCGGGGGAGGGGGGTAATATTTTGAGGAAAAAGTTTACGAGATTAAAACGGCAAATCTACAAGAAAAAAGTTGTAGATTTATGAGATTTAAACCGGTGAATCTGCCTGAAAAAACGTTGCTTTTCCCCCCACTTTTTTCTCATAAATCTGCAACTTTTTTCGTGCAGATTTGCCACTTTAATCTAGTAAATTTGCAGCTTTTTTCTCGAAATACTACTCCTCTGTCTGTCTGATCTGCTGGTTTCAGTACATGCAGCATCACGGAGTAGTCTCCTCCCTGATTAGATTTGTGCCAGCTCTTAACAAAGCAGCTCTAATTGAATCCACTGAGGCTCATTGTGGATCACATCGTTCCTGCTTAGCTTCAGAAGCCGCCGAGCCATTAGAGTCCTGGACGCCGATACTAATGACTCCGTGTTCTCAGAGCTCACTAGATAACAAGTGGACAATTGAGCAGTAATTTGTGCCATGAATGACTTTTTTAAACGTTATTAACCTTTGAGAGCAGACAGAGAGGAGAAGCAGCTCCACTCACTTTAAATGTGTTTAATTAAATAAGGAACAAAGTCATAATGTTTTCATTCAGGATGAGATGAGAGCAGAGAAACACACAGCTGATCCACTCATTTAGAACCAAAAGTACATTTACTCAAGTACTGTACTTAACTATCATGTTGAGGTACTTATACTTTTACTTGAGTATTTCCATTTTATGTAACTTTATACTTCTACTTCACTACATTTATCTGACAGCTTTAGTTACTTTACGGGTCGAGATTTAACATAAAAACATGATACATTTAAACTGATTAACATGTTTATAAATTAAACCACATAAAGTATATTAAATAGTTCATATGATCGCTACATTGACAGCAGTAAAACGCTGTTTACATAAATGCATCAATAATATTCATCCAAAAATATATTCAGAATATATAAAACAATCTGAGTGTACTTTTACTTTTGATACTTTAAGTACATTTTGATGCTGATACTTTTGTACTTTTACTTCAGTAAGTTTTGAATGCAGGACTTTTACTGTAGTGGAGTCATTCTGCAGTGTGTATTAGTACTTTTACTGCAGTAAATAAAGGATGTGAATACTTCTTCCACCTCTGCCTGAGAGTAGAATAGAAGTAGCTACAGTAGAATATGCAATGAAAAACACAAATATAGATATTTCCTAGAGCTCCTCAGACTGCTGCATGCATACATAAAGTTGCACATTATGTATTTGTATAAACTTCTCTACAGTTTTACTTGTATTTAATATGCAAATGAAGCTTTATGTAATGCTAATGTTGGTGGATTTAGGAGATAAAAGTAGACAAAGTGAAGTAAAATAAAAATCTTGTGTATCTTGGTTGTTTCCACTGGTCTGACATCAGAGACATGATGAGGAAGCAAAATGGACAAAAATGTCAAAATTGATGATGAAATGAAGAAATTATGTTTTTGATGCTGATACTTTTGTATTTTTACTTCAGTACATTTTCAATGCAGGACTTTTACTGTAGTGGAGTCATTCTGCAGGGTGATATTAGTACTTTTACTGCAGTAAAGTATCTGAATACTTCTTCCACCTCTGTTTGAAGGTTTATTTAGTTCCTCTCCAGTCAGTAAATCTCCTGTTTGTCTGTCTGGCACTGAGCTGTGTCAGTGTTTGGTTATAAGTCTCTGATCAGCTGTGACCCAGTGGGACGCCGAGGAGGAGGAGGAGGAGGAGGAGGAGGAGGAGGAGGAGCAAGAGGAGGAGGTGTTAGCTCTGGCTGCGTCCTCCTCTGACACCTGTCCGTCTGTAATCACCTGAACCTCCTCTGACCTGTCGCTGTGTGTCACACACTCTATCCCTTAATCCTCCTCTTTGTTCTCTGTCACCGTCGATTAGTCAGCTAGCAGGAGTCACAGCACCTCCTCCTTAATTACTCCCTACTGTCAAAACCTCCACAAGCTCCAGATAATCCAGACTTCATCACCTCCAGACTAGAAAACAAAGCAGCGTGGAGCCCTACTGTACATTTACCTCTAAAGTTCTGGCTGTAAACTCCATGAGGCCAGTTTCAGTTTGATGATGATATACCAAGTAAAACTGGAGACAAGCTCAAATAGATTTAGTATCAAATGATAGAACTGGATGGAACCCTCTTATATGGTAGATTTGACACCTTTGGTCACATTTGACACATTTAACATTCTTTATTGAGCATGATAGTGTTTTGAAAGTTAAAAAAAAGATTCAAAATCACATTTTATGCTGGACTAAAGGACTAAAAAAGACACAAAATGACCAAAAAAAGAGACAAAATGACTAAAAAAAGACACAAAATGACAAAAAAAGACACAAAATGACTAAAAAAAGACACAAAATGACCAAAAAAAAACCACAGAATGACTAAAAAATACACAAAATGAACAAAAAAGACACAAAATGACTTTCAAAGACATGAAAAGCATTCAAAAATGGACAAAATAGCCCTGTAAGACGCCATAGAGTTAACTGACTGTTCATGTGTGAGTCTGTGCAGCGTGCATCAACTTTTACAGCAACTCTTTTCATAATTGATACAGTTTTTGTTATTATTTATAAGCAAACGTTCCCAAAAATCACATTTCCAGCTTCTTAAATGTGATTATTTGCAGGTTTCTGAGTTATCTATGATAGTAAAGTGAATATCTTTGGATTTTGAACTGTTTATTGGACAAAAGAAATCATTTAAAGTGGGTTTTTTGGCCTTTTTTTTTTTTTTACTACTTTATACAAACTAAATGATTAACTTCATTTAAGAAAATAATTGCTCATAAAAATAATAGTTAGGTGCAGCCCTGGAAGGTCAAAATATCAAAGTGTAAGCTTTAAAATCTTAGTGATTGAATTTCTCTCTATAAGTTGAGAATTCTTTTAGTTTTTGTTATTATTAATAATCAAAAGTGCCCAAAAATCACCTAAATGTGATTATTTGCAGGTTTCTTACTTAATTCTGATAGTAAAGTGAATATCTTTGAATTTTTAGCTGTTTATTAGACAAAACAAAGAATTTAAGTGTTGTGTTTGGTCTTTTTTACTACTTTCTACCAACCAAATGATTCACTTTATTCAGAAAAACAATTGGCTTATCAATTGCTCATAAAAATATCAAAATATCACACTGTCAGCTTTAAAACGTTGTATTTTTTAAGTAACAGGACCCCGTGGTTAATGTTTTTCTATAAGTTTTGGACATTCTCTGACCAAAAAGTTGAGAAAATCTTCATTTAAACATAAAAACTCCCTAAAAGCAGAAACATATTGAGTAGTTGAAGGTGTTCCAGGAGAACATGGAGTCAGAGGAACTTCGTGTAGCTGGTGTCTCCTCTCATCAGATCAGATTAACAACAGGAACTCTCTCTTTTCTCTCTGTCTGCTCTAAACCTTCTCTATTTTTAACAATAGGATTTCACCACCACCACC
>NC_081522.1:41081835-41125653 GCF_030273125.1 Centropristis striata
AAACATTTAACAACAACAATAATAAAAGTCACTTGTTATCAGTCAGAATACACTAATTCTAAGGTATTTGTGGTTCATGAGATTAGATATTTTTACTGGTTTTGGAAAGTCTTGACAAGACACATTTTATTGTTCCATTGGTGGATAATTTAGATATTCTTAAGCAAAATACACCTCATTTGTGTACTTTTTTTCTTGTTTTTGAGAGGTGGCTTTTTGCAGTATATATATATATATATATATTATATATATACAGTTGAGGAGCTTAAGGCTCTGATTGGTCAGATTAAAGCCTGTATGTAGGTTTGAAGTGAGGCCTTATGCACCGTCAACAATCTATAGAAGACAATGGAGACGTTGTGTAGTGAGGAGAGAACCACACACACACACACACACACACACACACACACACACACACACACACACACACTCTCAGCAGTGCTACATGTGTTTTTACATCATGTTCATATTCCATTAGGAAGAGTTTCCTCGTTCTCTACACGTCTTTATTAAATATCAGCTGATCGTCCTCGTTATCAGACTTTCACAGCTGTTTATTATCAGACGGCCTGTTTCACACACACACACACACACACACACACACACACACACACACACAGCAGAGATTACATTAGATTAGATTACATTTATTTGTCATTGCACAGATATTTATTTTATTTATTTATGACTATATTTCTATAGCACCTTTCAAAACCAGGGTTACAAAGTGCTTTACAAAGTACATTATCACAGAGGCAGGTATGTGCCACCAGAAGCTGAATTTGAATTATTTATAATTGAATTTGAATTGCTTATCTTGAATAATTGCATTAAAAAAAAAGCTGATTCTGAATTCAGATTCAGTTTTTTAATGCAATTATTCAAGTTAAGCATTTCTGTAGGTGAATTCCCCCGTTTCCACATCCAATAAATCCTCAGAAACCAGCCGGTAAACTTTAAATATTTACTCAGAAAAACGCAGGAAAAATACAAAATGTCACAAAATGAAATACAAATCACGTCCTATACACAGAATTAGAAAGTAGTGGAGAGAGATAGAGGTTATAAAACTATCGGGCTCCACTCCCCGCTTGTCCTGACTGACCATAAATCACATTAACTACCAAATTACTGTTACCAAACACTCACGAGAGACAGATTAAAGATACAGTTTTCACAAAACAAAAATGTATCTATCCACATATATTCTAAATATCAGAACATGTACATATTGTAAATATTATCATGCTTATTTCTTATGAACTTCAATTATTCTGTTAACAACAAAAACTGCATTTAGGCTCCTACAATTTCAAATTCAAATATAAATGATAAATGATAATTTTGTTTCTTTTTGTCACTGTTTTGATAATTTTATGTCGGTTTTTTTTTAGTAAATCTGTCTTGTAATTTTGTGTCTTTTTTTGTGGTCACTTTATGTTTTTTGGGTAATATTACATATTTTTTTGTCATTTATGTATTTTTGTTGATCATTTAGTTTCTTTTGGGGGGGGGGGTTGTCATAGTTTTGGTAATTTTATGTCTTTTTTTGTTCATTTTACATCTTTTTTTTGCAATTCAGAATCAGTTTTTCAATGCAATGATTCAAGTTAAGCATTTCAAATTCAAATATAAATGATTCAAATTCAGTTTCTGGTGGCTCATGTTTCATGAATCTTGTGGTTTTTGTTCTGATGGACCTTAATGTTTCCTGATATCAGCAGTTCAAACAGATAATTAACAGGCTGGAGTGAGTCTGTCTATCATATCTCAGATTATAAACTCATACCAGCATCCTTTCCTCTGTCTCCTGATGTTTCTGACTGCTGGTTCCCAGTTCCCCGTTCCACATACATGAACATTAAAGTGACATTCCTCCACATGTCCACTGAGTTATTCTGCCAAAACGAGCATCAATTAACTCGAGTGTTGTGAGTGCAGATGACTCGTTAGAACCATCTGTACTGATTACACATTCAGGCCGCTCAATAATTGAATCAGAGTATGTATGAAAGCAGCATGCCTCTGAATAATGCAGCCATTTCATGCTAACAAAGCCGAGGAAATCCTCCAAGCTCCTTCTTCGATAAGGAACAAAGCTCATTGTCAGAGGATAGAGAGGCAACTGGGATTACAATGGGGGCATCCAGTGAAACGACTTGTCACTCCTAATCTGGGATTAGCAGGCTTTGGCGCCTCCTGGGCGCTCTAAGAGCCACCTGTTGGGTGGTGTTACACTCCACAGCTCCTCACATCCTTCTCTTTCTTTTGTTTGCATCAAAGTTTTACACAAGCTTGTTGTTGTTGTTGCATCGTGAGGACACAATCATAGTCGTTTACATGTAAACACTGCAAAAACCAGCTGACAAAACATGAGAAATACATAACAAGAATTAAGCAAATACATGCTTTAGAATTCTTTAAGTAAGTAAAAATATCTCTAATGATGTCTTAAAAATAAGTCCAAAAATACTTATTTTGAGCAATTGTGGCTTGAAAAGCCCGACTGTAATAACATTTAAATAAGGCAGAAATACTTGAAACAAGCACGTTTTTTCTCATTTCAGTATCTGTGGGTAGATACTGGTGATAGAAAATACTTTTGAAATATAATTTAAACTCCATGCAACTAAAACTGTCAACTGGAGCCAATATTTGAGGTAAAAACTCACCATATTCAACAGTTGAATAGATTGAAAAGCATGAAAAAGCTCACAATGTCAATCCTAAAAACAAGTCTTTACACAAGACTGAAATGCCTGTGTAGAGGGGTTACTCACCCTGTGAAGAGGGGTTACTCACCCTGTGTAGAGGGGTTACTCACCCTGTTTTGGGGGGTTACTCACCTTGTTTTGAGGGGTTACTCACCCTGTGAAGAGGGGTTACTCACTCTGTGAAGAGGGGTTACTCACCCTGTTTTGAGGGGTTACTCACCCTGTGAAGAGGGGTTACTCACTCTGTGTAGACGGGTTACTCACCCTGTGAAGAGGGGTTACTCACCCTGTGAAGAGGGGTTACTCACCCTGTGAAGAGGGGTTACTCACTCTGTTTTGAGGGGTTACTCACCCTGTGAAGAGGGGTTACTCACCCTGTGAAGAGGGGTTACTCACTCTGTGTAGACGGGTTACTCACCCTGTGTAGAGGGGTTACTCACCCTGTGAAGAGGGGTTACTCACCCTGTGTAGAGGGGTTACTCACTCTGTTTTGAGGGGTTACTCACCCTGTGAAGAGGGGTTACTCACCCTGTGTAGAGGGGTTATTCACTCTGTGAAGAGGGGTTACTCACCCAGAATAGAGGGATAACTCACCCTGTGTAGAGGGGTTACTCACCCTGCGTAGAGGGGTTACTCACCTTGTGTAGAAGGGGTTATTCACCCTGTGAAGAGGGGTTTCTCACTCATTTTTGTTATAAAAAGACACATGTTGTTAAAATAAGCACATAAAGCTATGGTCAGTAGGTAAATTATACTCACAACAACATAATTAAGATACTTTTGATAGATAGAAGAAGAAAATACATGTTTTTTGCAGTGAACCATTAGGTTTAATTAGTTTAAATTAAAGGTATGGATCCATTATTTGGCTGCAGGTTGTGCGTGAGTCCTTGTAGGTCACCATGTTTTTGTCTCTGCAGCTCTACAGAGAAACTATTCTTCAGGATTGCATGATTTTATTGAACATGTGCTTCATCTGTGATGCTCTTTTTATTATCTGTGTCATCAAATCATCAACTAAAACTAATTATCAGTTAGCACAAGTGTTCTCAGCTTTTTGTTTTGGCCCTCTGTGCTCTCATGCCCTCTCAGCTCAACATTTACTAAATATTAATGCCACTGTAGTAAATTAACAACACTAAAAACAATAAAGTGTGATGTGCTGGACCCTGGAGTCCTGCGATGACTTATTAAAGGTCTTCTTGCTGCTGCTAGCCTCGGGGCTAACGCAATCACTCTGAAAAATGTGTGAGGGCAGCTGTCGTAGCGCCGTGGGCTCCTGCAGGACTTTCTCCTGCTGATGTCACCCTGAAATAGCCTTCACTGCCACTGATACTACTGAAACTTAACCCTTCAGAAAATTAACCCGCTTTGATTTCCTTAATCTGCTTAATTACTCTGACGTGAAGCACAGTAAACATATTTGCATTCCTTTGGAAGCTTCACAGAAATATCCAGTTGCATCATCATCTTCATCTTTTAGAGATCTTTTTATAAACGGAGAGATGATTTCTTTCATCCTCCCGTCGTTCATCTCCACTAACTTCTTAAGATAATAGGATTCTTTTCCTTGTTTACAGCTCCTGTTAACTATATGGAGACGCTGAGGGCTTAAAACTTGTGTAACGAGCTTGACAGTGGCATTATGCTGGAGGTCAGAGGTCACGGTGTGATGGACATGTGGTGGTGATAATCGCAGCATTACCTCCTGTAGGTGTTTGTCAAACGGCAGGTTGTTTGTGCTTTAAGCTGATATAGATCAGAGGTGAGGGGAGGAGAGAGAAAGAGAGACGATGGAGGAGGAGAGTCGCTCTGCTTCTAGCAGCTACAGCAGGTTGTTATCAGCCCTAGTAGTTATGAAAGATGGAATATAAAACATTAAAAATGGGAGAGGTGACGGGCGGGTTAAACAAACCCAGACGTTGTTTTTATGTTCTATTATGTTATTAAAAGTTTTTATGTAACAAACGTTATTAAACCACTTCTGTTAGCTACATCGTCCTCGTTACAACTGCACTTTTAGCCTTTACCTGCATTTATTTGAGTTTTTAATCTATCCTTTAGATAGATAGATAGATAGATAGATAGATAGATAGATAGATAGATAGATAGATAGATAGATAGATAGATAGATAGATAGATAGATAGATAGCTTTATTCATCGCCAAAGGGAAATTCGGTTTATAACGCCTTACTAGGAACTTTTTGGCTCTAACCATAGAGAAATAGTTTTGTAGCCTAACAGCTGATATATTCTCCTCAACACGTCACCTCAAATTCAAATTTATGACCAATCACACAATAGTTGTCGGACACAATGACAATGGCGTCATTCTGTTCTTGCAGACAAATTAGCTTTAATTGTAGCCAAACTGCAGCTTCTCTCAGTGCCTAAAACGAACAAAACTTAAAGTGAAATGTAAATAATCAGTGAGCAACCATTGAATGGACTGATAACAACCTACTGCACCTACTAGAAGGTTCAGATTCAGCCTTTATTGTCATTGAGTAACAAGTACTTGGTAAACAAAATTCAACCCGTCCAAATGTATATGTAAAACACACAAACAATATGACAGAGGTGGACAGGACAGGAAGACAAAGATGGAAGAGAAGAAATACAGCACAACGTGAGAGGAAAGGAGGAAAAACAATGAAAAAAAAACCTCAGAGAGGTAGTTTTGAAGGCTACATACTCTGCAACAACAGAGAAATTAGTTCATTTTCTTGAGGTGGCAAGAACAAGAACAAAGTTATTTCCATCCAGGACACGTTCAGACCTCCTCACAGGGCCGTCCCACTGCAGCAAACGTCATTTCAAATTTAAATTTCTGACCGATCACACAATAGTTGTTGGACACAGAGCTGCAAGAACAAAGTGAAGTTATTCTGTTCTTGCAGCTCTGGAGAGAGAACTCATTTCTCTGTTCTTGTGGAGTATTTATTAGCCTTGATCGTAACGAAGCTGCAGCTTCTCTCGGTGCCTAAATGTACAAAACTGAAAGTGGAATGTAAATAATCAGCGAGCAGCTAGTGAATGGACTGATAACAACCTACTACACCTACTAGAAGGTGGAGTCGGGCCCTTCTTGTCCATACTGATGGGACGATAAACGGCCCTCCGATAATGTGAAAACTTCTAGATTTCCAGGACCCTCATCAGTCTTTAGAACTGATAAAACAGGTTGCATCAACGGTAAATAACGGACAAAAAAATTCATCTTTTTAACCATCTAAAGTTGTGTTTGTTTTATTCATACTTTGCTAAAACGCGTGCTGCTGTTTCTTTAACTCCGTCACCTCGACCCTCCACAGACTGGAGCTGATGGAGAACAAACAGCTTCACTGCAGCAAAAACATGTGAAACGTGAGCGTTTAGGGGCCGACAGGGGCCACACTGTAAAATATCTTCAGCTGCCTCAACTTAAAAACATAAAACAGTGTACATAAAATAATCTGTTCAGTACACTAAAGCATTTGTCCCTTCAGTTAATGAGTGTTCCTTACATGAAATAATGTTTTCTCAACAAATACTGTCACGTTTTAACAACTAATATTAAGTTTTCAAAGCAAAAATGAAAAACGTTAAGCTGCCTCAACTTTAAAGAATGAGTGAACTAGTTGCATGAATTATTAAGTTTGTTTGTTTTATTCATACTCAGCTGTTAAAGCTGCCTCGTTCTGCTTATTGTGTGTTTCTACGAGGACGTGTCTGCTGTTTTATGGACTTTTATGTGACGGCGCAGCTACCTGGACGTTGTGGTCCACTTTAAGGATTAAGAGACAGAGAGTCGGGGGTGAGCAGGTCTTGTGAGGGCCGTGGAGGCGGGAGGTGTTGGACAAACAGGCGAAGCTTTGAGCCAGCGCCTGTTGACTCTGGTCTTCAATGGTTTCTTCAGTGGTTGACTCTGATAAATGCATATGTGTGCTGTATTTGTGTTAGCCAGGGGTGTGTTCGCCTGCCAGGAAAAATACCAGAAGCACAAGCGAGGGTGTTGGTCAATAAGGGGACTCTGGACTTCTCGGGGTCTGCGGTTTCGGTCCGGGCCCCTGAACACAGAGGGCCGGCGTATTGCTGCGTGTGTTTACGTCCAGCGGACAAACGCCACATTCATGGTTGTCTGAGTGTTCCCTGATTGGCTCTGATTGAGACTTTCCATCAGCGGGACTAATGGTCCTCCAGGTGTCCCTCTGATGAGAGACGAAGTCCTGAAAGTGCAGCGTTTGAATATTGAAATATCCATTTTGATGCTGGATGAAGTGAACGTCTCTCCGTGGAACAGATATGGAGGAGATTCATTCCAAAACTAAATAACTTTACAGGCTATTTGGAACTATTTACACAAGCCCTAAAAGCTTTTTTTCCCTCCGTCTCAGCAGGGAAATACCTCATACCGTCAGGGGAAAATATCAGAAATGAAAACGAATAAATGCTTATTTTCTCATAATGCCAAATCTATTAAATTTATGTATCCTCTAAAACTCTGATGAGGAAAAACTTGTAGTTAAAAATAATGTTTTTATGCAGAAGTCGTGTGGACCAAATGTTCATCTCCTACAGAAACAATATTATTTTAAACTTTAAAGATTCCTTTCAGGGCTTCTGTAAAATAAATGTTCATCAATTTTTTAAGTCAAATTCACCTTTTAAAATGTCTAAAGACGTAACTCGTGAAAAACTGCCCAGAATTTTGCATTGAAGTGAATGGGACGGCCGAAAAAAAAGGAGTGAAAAAGAACAATAATTGTCGATTTTTAAACGTCTACTTCTCCGGCATAATTTCACCTAGAGACTCCATTTAAACTTTAAACAGTAGACACAAGTCTTGTGTATCGGTGTATTAATCCACGTTTCGATAGGTCATATAGTTTTTTATCAATCCCTGTTCAATGACCATGATCATTTTTGGAGAAATTCTGAGATTATAATGGGTGTGTATTGCACGGAATGTTCGTGTCACAGTGTGTGACATCATCGGCAGAGTGTAGAGGGAGAGAAGAAACTGTCAAAAAATAAATTTGAAAACTGCGCTCCAGGCCGCAAATTCCACTCTACAGAAATAATTTATACATAGAAACGTAGGAAAATTAGTCTTCTCCCTCACAATCCTCTGGTAAAGCTGTCAGAGTTATAGTTTGGGCGTAGGACGCACAGATGATCCACCAACACCACCAACAGCCTCATTGGCTCCCATATTAAAAACGCAGGAAGATTTCTGAAGAAAAGCTTATTTAACAGTTTTTTAGATCGCTCTAACAAAGCTATTTTTTCATTTTCTTAAAAAAACATATGTAGACATTCAGGAAGAACTCAGGACGCTCAAAGTGAAGTCGGATCAATGATAGGTATTATGGTTTTGCCAAAAATGCTTTCTGTTCGAGGCCAGAAATTCCAGTCTGTCCACCTCTGGCTGCTTTCACTCTGCTAGAAGATTCCACAGCTGTTTATTCTGCTGATTGCTCTGCTCTGATTGGTCGACCCCAACGCTTTGATGCTTTGATGTGATCACAGTTACAGATACACACACATGCACGCGTAAGTGCGAACACTCCTCCAGATACACATGCTTCACACACACATTTTGAGGTTAAAGGTCATAGGTTGCTGTATAAATAAATACTTGTAAAGGAATGCTTGTTGTAGGTGTGCTCCTTGTATATTATATAGTATCATAACATTACTAGTATTAATTGTTATAAATCTCTGAAGAATCTCATCATAGTGTACACACACCGGCAGTAGCCCCCGTGGCCCTTTCACTATTTACCCAGAGGACATTTTCTAGTTTAATGATCGGATTCTGTTAGATGGCTTTTTATTTCCAACTGGATCTTCAGTCCAATAATGCAATCAAGATGTTTCTTTTGCTTTTTTAATGTTTTCATGTAACTTTAAGAGATTTTCTGGACGACTGACTGTCTCACATTCAGAGATTGTGAGTAGAAACGGCAGCATCTGTTCTAGCTGCGAACACCGAGCCAAGAGCAAAGAGAATAATCACGTCTATGAAAGCTTCTCTCACGACAGCTGCAGTATATTTTTACTGTTGGAGAGTGAAATCACTCTGTTTAACACGAGTTAATTCAGCGTTCTGCCTGAGTGCCTGCTGGCTGTGAATGCTTTCTAACCAGATAAATAGTTGGAGCTCCTCTCTGCAGCTCGCTGGCTGCTGTTTACCTGAGACTTTACCTGTGACAGGTGATTGATGTCCAGGCTGGAGTCTCCTCCCTCTATTGTTCCTCTCAGGTGGTGAAAAGGTCAGAGAGTACCTGAAGCTCTCCTGCTGGAGTCTCATGAAGCCAGTCTAAGTTCTGTCTGTGAAGATTATAAGGACATACTTTATTAATCTAAATATATTTCACTTTTATATGAATGAATAATATCGCCATAATGAGGCACAATTCATTGTTTTGTGTTAAAAAATAATATTTTCTATACTTTTAAACATATTTTTGATTCACAAATTCATTACTGTAATGCATCCAGATAAAAATATACACTTATATACAATAAATATTTAATAAACTTTATAACTTCATACACGTTTGATTAAAAATGTATAATTTAACAGAATATAATCAAATATAATGTATAAAGAACAAAATCTGAATGACAATTGATGAGAAAAATGGTTAAATGTTACGGTAATGATAGAATTGTTTGCATTAAAATATGTGTATATTTTAATAAAATACATTTTGGTGAAACCAGCTACCCTTGAGCATATTTAAGAAAAAATAAAAATAAAAAAAACTTTTGTAGTTTTTTTTATTTAAAAATGTGTTACAGTAATGCATTTTGCTCACAGTGTCTCTAAAAAATGTCGGAAAACACCTTAAATAAAAAAAAATAGATAATAAATCCATATTAAATAGTGACCTTAGATTGTTTATGTTATAAAGGGTCAAATAAAATATGTATTGAATGCTCTTGGAGTTTTAGTTTGAGCTGCAGCATGTTGAAGAGAATCAGCCTGCAGCTTTTCTAGCCGTCTCGGCGGTGACGACATGAGCCGGTTTGGGGGTAATAACTGCCGCTGCTATTGAACGTTTCTATTTTGGGAGAAGGAGGCGGTGGGACGGGGAATCTCTGGAGAAACAGGCCAGAGTGTGTGTGTTCACATTCCTCATGTCTGAGCCATGACAGAGGGCTCTGTGTGCTGTCGGCCATCATCTACTGAGTCCAGACAGACCGACACACTCAACAAGGACGAGTTTCTCTACAAGCTTTTAAAATGTATTTATCCAGAGAGAGACACTCACACACGTGTTGCTGTTTCTTTAACCAGGAACCTTTTGGAGATTCAGATTCAGATTCAGATTGAGGCTCCGTTTACATGATGACGGTCTGAACAGAAGAAGTGGCGTCACGTCTTCGCTTCTTATTCCGCGTTCAGTTTTTGTGTGTATAAAGGGGAGCTCAGAGTCCCAGGAGCATCCTGTAAGAGCAGGGATACCCTGCCAGTTAATACACAAATATTAATAATATTTATTAAATATATCTTTAGGCAGTCAGCCAGTCTGGTGGCATTTTTTTTTATGATAAACTAGCTCTATTTTGATTCTTTTTAATGCTCTCTGACCTTTATTTACACTGCAAGTCCCATTGTAACCAGTCTACTTTCATACTGAATTCTATATAATTTTGTTGAAAGATTTATATTAACACCTTGGATCTAAGTCAGAGGTTTCAGTTTATAGTTATTATTGAGCATTAGACTAAATAAACAGAAATCTAGGAACATTAACCCTCTAGAGTCCATCTATTTATTGACATATATATATTACACTGAGCATGTTTTATTTACAGTAATAACTTTATTTATATATGATATGTAGATAAGCCGAGAAAGCCAGTTGAAAGTGCAATGGGAGCTTTTTTACAAAGTGTGCCATTTATGTTTCTAGACATTTTTAAAATGTGAATTTTCTTTGTACTAAACTATTACTATTTTTAATTTACATGCAAATAGACATGTTGTTAATGTTTTTATAGTTATTTATTTATTTAATTAATTATATTATTATATTATATTATAATTTCATTTATAGTTATTTATTTATAATATTATATTATATTATTATTTCATTTATAGTTATTTATTTATTTCATTATTATTTATATTATTATATTATATTATTTCATTTGTAGTTATTTATTTATTTCATTATTTTCTGCTGTTTTTCTGTGTTTAAATAGTGAAAAAATGGTACATTTCCATAGACACCTATGTCCTTTGTTTGTATTTTGGTTTCCTGGCAGCTTTATACTTGCAATTTAAAAAGAAAAGAAAAATCTGACTGATAGCCAAGTTTGTGTGGAGAAAAAGGAGCCATGATGTGATGTATGGACAGACTGAAAGATGATAAACAGACAGAAATTAATGCAGAGGAAGACAAATTTGAGCCCAAACCTCCAGGACTTGAGAGGTTTAATCAGCCTGTTTCAGCGTCTGCTTCCTAACAGACTTTCCTCTGTTTTTCTCTTCAAACCTCCTCTTTCCTTTTGCTTTCTCGCTGCATATTTTCTTGTTGGGACGGTCCAACAGACAAACAATTCCAAGGAAAGTCCTCAGCTTTCCCTCTCCTCCTGTTTTTTCTCTCTTTCTCTTTGCTATTTCCCACTTCCTCGCTGGTGTCCAGCTGGGACGGCTGGAGGTTTTACACCCAATCGGTGGAGTCGAAGGCCTTTGTCGGAGCTCCACAAGTGGCAGAAGGGACCCTGGTTGTGAATGGCGCTTTGTGTACTGTTTTTGTAAGAGGGGCCCTCTCTCTCCCGCTCTCATCTGTCACAGGTCCCTCTCCGTCCACGCTCCACAATGCCTGATTGTTTCTGCCAAGTCGCCAGGTTCCAGGCCAGATCTCAACAACGCTCTGCTGCCAAATTCCGACCCCGGTTTTCCTTTTTCTTCCACTCACAAAGAGATTCTAAGTTACTGTCCCCGGTGTAGAGGGGACGGGGAGAGCTGCTGCTGGTTGGTTGGTTGGTTGGTTGGTTGGTTGGCTGGTTGGTTGGTTAGTTGGTTGGTTGGTTGGTTAGTTGGTTGGCTGGTTGGTTGGTTGGTTGGCTGGTTGGTTGGTTGGTTGGTTGGTTGGTTGGTTGGCTGGTTGGTTGGTTAGTTGGTTGGTTACTTGGTTGGTTAATTGGTTGGCTGGTTGGTTGGCTGGTTTGCTGGTTGGTTGGTTAGTTGGTTGGCTGGTTGGTTGGTTGCTGGTTGGTTGGTTGGTTGGTTGGTTGGTTGGCTGGCTGGTTGGTTTGCTGGTTGGTTGGTTAGTTGGTTGGCTGGTTGGTTGGTTGGTTGGTTGGTTGGTTGGTTGGTTGGTTGGTTGGTTGGCTGGTTGGTTGGTTGGTTGGTTGGTTGGCTGGTTGGTTGGTTGGTTGGTTGGCTGGTTGGTTGGTTGGTTGGTTAGTTGGTTAGTTGGTTGGCTGGTTGGTTGGCTGGTTGGTTGGTTGGTTGGTTGGCTGGTTGGTTGGTTGGTTGGTTGGTTGGTTGGCTGGTTGGTTGGTTGGTTGGCTGGTTGGCTGGTTGGCTTGTTGGTCTCTGAGCTGAAGGCTGTTAATGTTCACAGAGAAGATAAATGTGAAAAAGAGCATACCTTCACTGTAGGCCGATTAAATTAACCTGATGGGCAGTGATATTTCCATTTTAAAATGCAGCTCTCCTGCAACGAAGCAGTGTTGCTAACTCAGCAACTTTGTTGCTATATTTAGCGACTTTTCAGACCCTCTTCGCGACTATTTTTCAAAAAAGCGACTGGAGACAAATCCAGCGACTTTTTCTGGTGTTATTGGAGACTTTTGGAGACTCGTAGGAACGAGTCAAATCAGCCCAGTCCTCCTGCAGCAGTCTCTCCCAGCTCCAGAGCCGGAGGGGGTGTTACCCGCTTAGCGTCCAGTCTGCAAATTGCTAACAGGCTAACAGTTAGCTCTGTAGCAGTACAGTGCGTATGTGCTAACAGGCTAACAGTTAGCTCTGTAGCAGTACAGTGCGTATGTGCTAACAGGCTAACAGTTAGCTCTGTAGCAGTACAGTGCGTATGTGCTAACAGGCTAACAGTTAGCTCTGTAGCAGTACAGTGTGTATGTGCTAACAGGCTAACAGTTTGCTCTGTAGCAGTACAGTATGTATGTGCTAAAAGTTAGCTCTGTAGCAGTACAGTGTGTATGTGCTAACAGGCTAACAGTTAGCTCTGTAGCAGTACAGTGTGTATGTGCTAACAGGCTAACAGTTAGCTCTGTAGCAGTACAGTGTGTATGTGCTGCTGCTGCAGGAGGTGTTAGCTTAGCGATCTCTGTTTGTTTACAACAAGCACCAGACACTAAAAACTGTTCCTATTGTTTGTTTAAAAGTAGTGCAATAAAAATACAGATGTTTTCCCTAACATGATGAATCATGGTGATTATTATTTTGGCCATAATGTTGCAGCCCTAGCTCACTGATTATTAACTCATTAATATCCAGTATGTATGGTGTTATTCAGCTGACTCAGATGTTATCTCTCCTCCTGAGATCATCTCTACAACCTGACTTCACGCTCATTAAAGAAAACTTGACAATGTACAAAGAGCAAACATTAAAACCCAACAATGTGTCTCTGTTTGTGTTTAAACAGCCAATCTCACCAGTATCACTTTCCTAGAAATATTTCAGATAGGAGAAATGTTTCCAGGGATTAAGGGCTCAATGTTTTTCCAGAACTGACAACATAAAAAGACTTTTGGAGAAAGTCAAGGCAACATGTGTGAAAAATGAATTTGTTTCTGAGCTATCAGTGAAACATTATCGTCTTATTAGAGCGTTTCCATCAAAGCTGGGAGCCAGACTCATTCTGCTGCTCTGCTGGGACCATCACTCACTTCTCTTCCTCAGCAGAAATACCTGCCAGAGCCAGGCAGCAGAGCTGGCTCAGAGGGGAATATTCTCACAAGTTAACACAATAAATGGCCATGCAACTTTTATTTTAACCTATTAACCCTCAAGAGCAGGGGTCTCAAACTCAAATTATCTGCAGGGGGCTGCTGGAGGCAGTATCACAATGACCAAAAAAAGACACAAAATGCCCAAAAAAAAGACACAAAATGACAGGAAAGAAACTAAATTACTTAAAAAAGACACAAAATGACCAAAGAAGACACAAAATGACTAAAAAAAGACACAAAATGACCAAAAAAAAGACACAAAATGACCAAAAAAAGACATAAAATGACCAAAAAAGACACAAAATTACTAAAATAAGACACAAAATTACTAAAAAAGACACAAAATGACCAAAAAAAAGACACAAAATGACCACAAAAAAAAGACACAAAATGACAGAAAAAAACTAAGTTACTTAAAAAAGACACAAAATAACCAAAAAAGACACAAAATTACTAAAATAAGACACAAAATGACCAAAAAAAGACACAAAATGACCAAAAAAAGACACAAAATTACTTAAAAAGACACAAAATGACCAAAAAAGACACAAAATAACCATTTTAGGTTCAACATTTTGATCAAGTACATCAAAGTTAAAAATGATCAGAGCATAAAGGTGAAAAAACTGATACTGACTTGGCATGGGAAAGATTTGTTAACGGACATAATATCTGAAGATTTCAGAGGCTTAAATCTATTTATCCTTTAAAAGCCTGAAGAGGGAAAAAGAATGTTTTTCTGCAGAAGTGGTGACGCTCCGTGTCTGTTTCTCCTCAAGTCTGACAGAAACACTTCCTCCTCATTTCTTCTTAATATTCTGTTGATTTATTCTCAGAAGTTGCACATTGTAATCATACCTGATGCTTTATTCTGGCTCTGTGTTCTAGTGAAAGGAGAGCTTGTTTTCATCACTTCTGTTTCACATCTGATGATAAAAAAAGCATGTTTTTTAATTATGCATGTTCCTAAATCACTGGCCAAATTGTTTTTCTTGTTACTTTGTGGAGCTCAGAATCCCAGGAGCAGGGATACTACGCCAGTTAATACACAAACATTAATAATATTTATCAGATGTATATTTAGGCAATCAGCCACACAGCAAGTCTCAGCAGGTCACAATAAAAAAAACAACTGTTGTTTTTCACCGTAAAATCTACAGACATTTTTTACAGCTCTGTTTCTAGGGTTTGAGGACATTTGGGGGACTTCTGGTGGCATTTTTTATTATAAACAAGCTCTTTGTTGATCCTTTTTAATTCTCTCTGACCTTTATTTACACTGCAAGTACAAAAAAAATCCACATTTGTTGTATTAAAAGTGAATAATATCCATTCATCTGTCATCATGTGACAATAGAAGACAGACTGAGATGCTATCAGACGGTTAAACAATGCAAATGACCAGAAAAAGACACAAAATTACCAAAAAAGACCCAAAATGAAATAAAAAGACACCAAATGGCAAAAAAGACACAAAATTACCAAAAAAAAGACACAAAATGACCAAAAAAGACACAAAATGACTGAAAAACACTAAATTACTCAAAAAAGACAAAATGACCAAAAAAGACACAAAATGACCAAAAAAAGACTCAAAATAACTGAAAAAACTCTGTTACTCCAAAAAGACACAAAATGACCAAAAAGACACAAAATGACCAAAAAAAGACACAAAATGACCAAAAAAAGACCCAAAATGACAAAAAAAGACACAAAATGACTAAAAAATACACAAAATGACTGAAAAACACTAAATTACTCTAAAGAGACACAAAATGACCAAAAAAAGACACAAAATGACAAAAAAAGACACAAAATTACTAAAAAAAAAGACACAAAATGACTAAAAAAAAACACAAAATGACCAAAAAAAGACCCAAAATGACAAAAAAAGACACAAAATGACTGAAAAAACACTAAATTACTCAAAAAAGACACAAAATGACCCAAAAACAGTAATTAAAGGGACCTTCCACACACAACACATTAAAGTGCCATTCATATAAAACTCACATTAAACTTTCATATCAAGGTGGGGGCCATTGGGGGACAGCAGAGTTAGTAGAAGCTGTTAGTGGAACAATGAATCCTGTAAACAGACTGAAGTGATGACCAGGACTCAGTTCCCCTGCTCGGCCAATCACAGCCGGCCCTGTGGCGTGCTCACCAGCACGCTGCTGCAGGATGATACCATATCAGTGTCCGCGGGGGGGAGGGGCTTCATTCCTGGCCATATGAGACTCCAGTTCCAAGAAACCCAGTCTGGAGCTCCCATTAACACAGCAGCAGCAGTATTATCAGCTAAATATACCAGGAGCTGCTCCTCTTCTCCTGCTGGCTCCTCTTCTCCTCTCCTCTCATAGAATAATGAAGGTGTGCAGACATTTAAACCTTTGACACTACACTGTAAAAAAAAATGTTGTTTTTACGGTAAAAAACTGGCAGCTGTGGTTGCCAGAACCTTACCGTAATAAATACGGTGCAACTTTTTGTAATATTGCGGTAAAATGATATTAGCACTGTTGATTTCACGTTTAAGATTGCCATTTTATTCCATATTCTACCGTAAAAAATAAAATGTTTTTCCATCAAAAGAAACGCTGTTCTGCCATATAATTGACAAGAAAATACTTTAAAAATGATGCATGAATTAAGGATTTTACCATTAAATATTACAGTATATTTCTGTTAGAGATATGGTGTTTAGTACATTTAACAGTGAGAAAAAGTACTTTAAAATATAAATGCAAAAATGATGGCTTGTAAATATGTAATGTATTTAAAAAAAAATTAAAATACAGTTTTGGCTGATATATATATTTACGGTGTTTCATTGCTACTGAAACTGAATTAACCCATTTATCATTTTACGTCTTTTACTGTCATGGTTTAGCAGTTTTTCACCGTAAAATCTACAGACATTTTTTAAGGTGTATTCTAATCAGCCGGAGGTTCAGGATGAGCCGACTGTAAGATAAATAAACTAGACTTCAGGAGGATTAGTTCACCACTTGTTGTCACTCAAGCTCACATTCAGGAGAATATTCCTCTCTTCAGATCCAGTTTCTCCTCCAGATATTCTCTGAGTGTCTGACTGCTGATTGGTGCTGCCGCGAGAATGGAGAGTTGGTTTAAGAGCTTTTAGTTTTAAAAAAAACAAACTTGTGTGACAAATGTTGCTTAGTGCTGAGAGGAGCTGCAGAGTCATGCGTCTTAACAACCATTTTTATTCTTTTATGGCTTTTTTTTACTTTCCATGAGTTACCTGTGTGTGAAGCGTGTGTGTGTGTGTATCTGTAACTGTAATCACATCAAAGCATCAAAGGCGTTGGGGTCGACCAATCAGAGCAGAGCAATCAACAGAATTAACTGCAGCTGTAGAATGTTCCGCGGCCAGAGGTGGACAGACTGGAATTTCTGGCCTCGAACAGAAAGCATTTTTGGCAAAACCATAATACCTATCATTGATCCGACTTCACTTTGAGCGTCCTGAGTTCTTCCTGAACGTCTACATATGTTTTTTTATGAAGAGAAATGAAGAAATAGCTTTGTTAGAGTGATCTGAAAAACTGTTAAATATGCTTTTCTACAGAAATCTTCCTGCGTTTTTAATATGGGAGCCAATGAGGCTGTTGGTGGTGTTGGTGGATCATCTGTGCGTCCTACGCCCAAACTATAACTCTGACAGCTTTACCAGAGGATTGTGAGGGAGAAGACTAATTTTCCTACGTTTCTATGTATAAATTATTTCTGTAGAGTGGAATTTGCGGCCTGGAGCGCAGTTTTCAAATTTATTTTTTGACAGTTTTTTCTCTCCCTCTACACTCTGGCGATGATGTCACACACTGTGACACGAACATTCCGTGCAATACACACCCATTATAATCTCAGAATTTCTCCAAAAATGATCATGGTCATTGAACAGGGATTGATAAAAAACTATATGACCTATCGAAACGTGGATTAATACACCGACACACAAGACTTGTGTCTACTGTTTAAAGTTTAAATGGAGTCTCTAGGTGAAATTATGCCGGAGAAGTAGACGTTTAAAAATCTCCAATTATTGTTCTTTTTCACTCATTTTCTTCCGGCTGTCCCATTCACTTCAATGCAAAATGTTGGGCAGTTGTGGAAATCATCACATGCTGTTTAAATAAATATATCTCCCAGCTCTGATCTCTGGGTGTGCCTTTAAGAGCTCTTTGTCATTTTAGACATTTGTTTGTATATGAATATTAATTGCTTTGATGTGGACCGACTCCCAGTGAGCTGATGGCAGAATAATCTTTATTTTTTATCCTTTTTGAACAGAGTAACAGTAACCAGAGACCCAAAGAAGAGATCAGGTTTAGTTTTTGGTAAAATTAGAATGAATTTGTGTTGCAGTTGTTTTCCAAATAACAAAGTGATGTAATTTACGGTAGTTTACTATTAACGGGGCTTTAAATTCTTCAGGTCAGAGTTGAGTGAGTGTCAGTTTTCCTGCTGCGACGCGATCTGACCGTTTCACCTGCAGACAGAGAGAGCTGAAGCTGACTGAAGTCGTAAAAGACGACATGCAAGAGTCACTTTACAGCAGCCAGAACCACTAACATGGAGATCAGCTGCTCCAGTTAACTCTGTGTAGTTTTGTTCTGTTTCCTCCATGTCTGACTCCTTCCATCCTGCCTGTATTCACCTTAAAACATGTTTAAATACCATGTTGGTATATTTTTCACCTATATGACCTGATAATAATAATAATAGATTTTTTATTCTGACTTACTGGATCAACATTTAGAACCAAAAAGAAACAAAGAAAAACCAACATAAATGTGATCTTGTGATTGTGTGTGATCCTGTCATCAACTCTGGTTTTATTCTAGTGGGACTCTGTTTGATTTGGCTCTTTGTGTTTAGAGGAACAATTTGGGTCATTTTGTGGCTTTTTTAAAGTCATTTTGTGTCTTTTTGTGTCTTTTTTTTGTCATTTTGTGTCTTTTTTAGTCATTTTCTGTCTTTTTTTAGTCATTTTGTGTCTTTTTTGGTCATTCTGTGTTGTTTTTAGTCATTTCTGTCTTTTTTTAGTCATTTTGTGTCTTTTTTTTTAGCATTTTGTGTCTTTTTTTGGTCATTTTGTGTCTTTTTTTAGTCATTTTGTGTATTTTTTTTTAGTCATTTTGTGTCTTTTTTGGTCATTTTGTGTCTATTTTTGTCTTTAGTTTCTTTTTTGGTCATTTTGTGTCTTTTTTTTGTCATTTTGTGTCTTTTTTGGTCATTTTGTGTCTTTTTTGATCATTTTGTGTCTTTTTTTGTCATTTTGTGTCTTTTTTAGTCCTTTAATCCAACATAAAATGTGATTTTGAATCTTTTTTTTACTTTCAAAACACTATCATGCTCAATAAAGAATTTTAAATGTTGGAAATGTGACCAAATGTGTCAAATCTAACATATAAGAGGGTTTTTGTAGACTCCAGAGGGTTAAATGATGCACATTTACTCCATCTGTTCACCTCCTTCTCTGATCACCTCCTCCTCTAAATGAAGTATCTTCCTGTTCCACGTGTTCCCTGAGCAGCGTTCTCCTTCAGACGATGCTGAGGGTCAGATTTACGTCTAAGGGCAGCAGGAGGCTGAACCTCCCAGCCGCCTGATTTACTGACCGCTAACACACACTGGCAATCTGTTTCACTCACACAGGCTGGGTGTGTGTGTGTGTGTGTGTGTGTGTGTGTGTGTGTGTGTGTGTGTGCAGTTGCAGGAATCAGAAGAAAAACTGTCATTTCTGCTGGGACTGTATCTGTTTAATTAATTTACGGTAAAATACCAGAAGCAAAATTACAGTGAGTGGATTTCTACCGTAAATTTAAATGTAATGTCAGCAAAACCTGTAGTTTAGACTGAAAAGTCCCTTTATTTCATATTTTTACAGTAATACTGTCTGTTTTCTACCGTTTTTCAAAAGTTTTGTACTATTTACTATTATTATTATTATTATTATTATTATTATTATTATTATTATTATTATTATTATTATTACCACTACTATTATTATTATTACTATTATTGTTATTACTTGTTTTACGGTAATTAAAAGTGGTAATTAAAAGTGTCTACTACGGTGATATGCAATTTTTTATTTTACACCCTGTTTCTCATGCAATCTGACAGTTTTACTGTCATTTCTACAAACATTTTTTTTCTGACTACCTGATTAATCAGGTGAGTCTGATTATTATTGTTCAGACACACCTGCATGAATCAGTTTGTCCAATAATGGCAAACAGGAAACAAAGGAGCTGAAGTTCAGGAAGTAGTGACGCTGTAGTTTATAAGTGGTGATTTTAGCTTTTATTGTACACCTGTCTGAAAATGTCAGGGCTCCTGGAGAAAATACTGGAGGAACATTTCCCTTATTTTCAAATCCAAACCTTGACAGGTGTGACTTACAGTGTTTCATTGTTACTGAAACTGAATGAAGCCATTTATCATTTTACGTCTTTTACACAATAAAATCAGCCAAATGAACACAGTAAGAGTTGATCTTAACACCTCAGAGTGTTAATTTAACACTTTTTCCAGTGTTGGTACCTTTACACTGAGTTAGTGTAAATTTGACTCTTTTTGGCGTTAAATTTTAACTCCAAAAACAACACTTGAGGTGTGAAATACAGGATCAGAGTTTAGAGCAAGAAGTTCGGAGTTAATATTAAACATATAAATATTATATATTATTTTACATTTACACTTACAGGTTTGATTTAGTGACGCGTCCTTTTTACACTCTGAGAGTTAATTATAATGGATTAACTCTATCCAGAGTATAATTAACTCTACTACTGTATGTATAGTTTAACACCAAGAATTCAACTCTTCTCTATTTGCTGTGTTCAACTCATGGTTTAGCAGTTTTTCACCCTAAAATCTACAGACATTTTTTACAGTGTATCACCTGTCGTTTTTGTGTGTGTGTGTGTGTGTGTGTGTGTGTGTGTGTGTTTTCCTCTGTGGAATTGTTGGAGTGTTATCGGGTGTCCAGTGAGTGGTCTCTGTACTGAGCAGTGATTACTGTAAATGATGTATTAGTTAATGACTCTTCCAGCCTGAAGAGCTGCAGGGAAAAGGTTTTGATTCTGATTTTCCAGTGAAAGTCAGTAGCAGAACGTCTGCAGCTCTGAGGTGATGATGGCCTCGATGCTGCTCCACAGATTAATACATTAATACATTAATAAACTAACTCTCTGGAGTCCATGAAGGCACCGCAGCACGACTTCTTCATGACGCTGCAACATAAAAACCAAGCAGCTGGCAGCTTTTTTAGAAGTTTCCACGTCCAATTTAATGCATCAACCCTTGTTCAGCAAAGGTAAAAAACACCTCAACCAAGTGTAGGATTTTGCAGGTTTTTTCAAATTTTGCTGTTTGCATTCAACATTTTTAATGCAATATTTTGTCTTTAATGTTTTTTTTTGTGTCATTTTTGTCAATTGTGTTTTTGTGTGTTTTATGGGGGAGGGGTTGTGTGTTTTTATGTGTTTTTTTGTCATTTTTGTGTGTTTTTATGTGCGTTTTTTGTCGTTTTTGTGTGTTTTATGGGGGAGGGGTTGTGTGTTTTTATGTGTTTTTTGTAATTTTTGTGTGTTTTTATGTGCGTTTTTTGTCGTTTTGTGTGTGTTTTTTATGTGTGTTATTTGTCAGTTTTTGTGTGTTTTTGTGTGTTTTATGGGGGAGGGGTTGTGTGTTTTTATGTGTTTTTTGTCATTTTTGTGTGTTTTTGTGTGTGTTTTTTGTCGTTTTTGTGTGTTTTTGTGTGTGTTTTTGTGTGTTTTATGGGGGAGGGGTTGTGTGTTTTTATGTGTTTTTTGTCATTTTTGTGTGTTTTAATGTGCGTTTTTTGTCGTTTTTGTGTGTTTTTGTGTGTGTTTTTACGTGTTTTTTGTCATTTTTCGTGTGTTTTTCTGTGTGTTTTCTGTGTGTTTTTTGTCATTTTTTGTGTGTTTTCGGTGTGTTTTGTGCGTTTTAAGTGAGTTTTTATGTTGGGTTTTTTATTTTTTTATTATATATGATTTTTATGTGTGTTTTTGTAATATTGTGTGTGTTTTTGTGTTGAAAATATTGATCCAGTAAGTCAAAATGAAAAAAATAATAGTCAGGTCATTTAGGTGAAGTTGTGCTGTAACAATGATACCAACACGTCATGGTGAACACTTTTTGACTCCTTTCTACAGGCAGAATGAAAAAAAGGAGTCAAAAACTGACAAAATAGCCCCAAACTCCAAAGAGTTAATATATTAATAGATTATGGCAGTGTGTGTGTGTGTGTGTGTGTGTGAGCTGCTCAGTCCGTCCGATAAAAGCAAAAAAATATAAATGTATGTAATTCAAACTGCCTGTGAGTTATAATTTCATCTCTGTGCGTGTTAAATAAGGTGGTGTCTGTGAATGAAGCCTTCTGGAGTTTCCACGTCTGTGTTTTTATTTCAGATCTTCAGATCAGATTCTGTGATTCTGCTCCTGTTGGACTGATTGGTGATTTACATTAAAGCAGCTGGAAACAGTTGATTAATCTTCATGCATCAGAAGTCTGAAGCATCTGAGATCATTATAAATCCATCTGTCATCATTTCATATCAGCAACAAACTCTCAACATATGCAGCCAGTTTAAAACTTTATTAGGATAAAAACTACTTATACACATTTTGTTCTCAGTAGTTTTAATATAAACTCTCCTGAAGCTGCTTTTTTTACACTGTTTCTTCCTTTTTTTAAATTATATTTAAAGTGTTTTTGAGTAGCTTTTAAAGCACTTTAAAAATAAAATGTATTATTATTATTTAAAGACACTTTTGTGAAATTAAAGCACTAAAAACAAAACAAAAAGTAAATAAAAATCCAGTAAAGACACTAACATGTATTTGAGAAATCTATGAAAATTAAGACGCAAACTCACAATAATGTCAGTAAATATTAAATAATTTGTTTTAGTAATTGTAAATAGTGAACTGTACAGTGAGAAAATATGCATTAAATATAAAATGTACTTTGAAGTACTGAAGTAAAACCCCAATTTCAAAAAAGTTGGGACAAAATGCAATAATTTGCACATCTTTTGCACCATTCAACTAAATACAGATAGATAACATAATTAATGCTCAAACTGAGAAACTTTTCTTTATTGTAAAAATGAATTTGATGCATTCTGTTTTTATTTACATTTTTCACAGCGTCAAACTTTTTTTTTAATCTGTGTTTTACAGAATGTGTTGACTGTGAGAGACTTTTCCACACTTTATGTTCTAAAATATTACACTTTTATAATAATAATAATAATAATAATAATAATAATAATAATAAATGTTATTTGTAAAGCACGTTTCATTGTTAAAAGCAATCTCAAGGTGCTACAGAGTACAACAAGATTAAAAACAGGTTCAAAGGCCAAAGCACAAAGATATATTTAATAAAAGGCTTTTCTAAAAACAAAGGTTGTTTAGGCCTTTTTTAAAAGAGTCTGTTTTAAAATAGAAACTTTAAAAATAGAAACGAGATTCACTGCAGAAAAGTTTCCTGGAAAGTTTTAGTTCCAGTTTCATTTTGTTATCTTCACTTTCAACTGATCATCACGGGTCACCTGAGACCTCCTGCTCCTCCTCCTCCTCCTCCTCCTCCTCTCCTCCTCCTCCTCCTGCTCCTCCTCCTCCTCCTCCTCCTCCTCCTCCTCCTCCTCCTCCTCCTGCTCCTCCTCCTCCTCCTCTTCTCCTCCTCATTAACCCCGTCTCCTCCTCTCCTCCTCCTCTCCAGAATGATGTCTTCCATGCGATCGACTCCTCCCTTCCAGCCTCCGTCTGAGGAGGAGGAGGTGCTGGAGGCGGGGGCGTGGCCCGGCGAGGAGCGGGACGTCCCGAAGGAGACGGCGTCCCCGTCCTCCCACCCAGACGAGCTGCAGCCAATCAGAGAGAAGCTGGCCGAGGCCGAGTGGGAGAGCGCCGCGCCCGCTGCCATGGTAACCACCAGTTATTATTATTATTAGCATTATTATTATTTATATATCCTTATCTGATCTGGAGATATGTTGCAGAAACTGAACTCTGAATCAGATTAAATATCTCAGATCAATATTATATCAAGGGGATATCTGCTTATTAATGTCTGATCAGATAGTTCTTCTTAGTCAGCAGTTTTTATTTTAGACTGTTTGACTTGTTTTCAGTGTTTTGGTCCTTAATGATCTAAATCAGATATTACAGCTTGTTACTGAGATTTTATCACCTATACTGAGTAAATACATGCTGGAAACTAGAATATCAACAGTTACAAAGCTGCTTCACCAACACTTACAAGACTTACAAGAGACAAAAAAACACAACATTACTAAAAAAAGACACAAAATGACCAAAAAAGACAAAAAATAGCTTAAAAAGACACAAAATGACCAAAAACAGAAACAAAATGACCAAAATGAAGACACAAAATAGCTAAAAAACAGACAAATGACTAAAAAAAGACACAAAATGACCCCAAAAAGACATAAAATGTCTAAAAAATGACACAAAATGTTGGACTGTTTGACTTGTTTTCAGTGTTTTGGTCCTTGATGATCTAAATCAGATATTACAGCTTGTTACTGAGATGCACTAGTTATCAGTCAGAATACACTAATTCTAAGGTATTTGTGGTTCATTAGATTAGATATTTTTACTGGTTTTGGAAAGTCTTGACAAGACACATTTTATAATTTGCAGATAATTTTGATATTTTTAAGCTAAATACACCTCATTTTTATACTTTTTTCTTGTTTTTGGAAGGTGACTTTTTGCAGTGCAGCGCTGCACGGCGTGTGCAAATTCTCATGCATAATGATGATGGTGCACATTTGAATGCACACACACATGTGAACACACACACACACACACACACACACACACACACACAGGCCCACTGCTGTGCGTGTGTGTGTGTGTGTGTGTGCTGCAGGCGGTGCTGCAGGCAGCCCAGAGAGGCTTCACCTCCAGAGAGTTACAGCTCCTTCTCATCTCCACAGCCTGCTGCTTCCTGTGTGTGTGTGTGTGTGTGTGTGTGTGTGTGTGTGTGTGTGTGGCTGCAGGTCTTGTTGCTCCCTGACGGACCAGGGTGTGTGTTTGTCTTCAGAGGAAACTTCTGAGGATAAAGTTTCGATGTTCAGGCAGAATACATTTATAACATTTCCCCAAAACAAAAGTCCAAACATTCATTTTTTAACACATTTCTTCTTTTGAATTGTGTGATTCGTTTTACCCCAAACATAATTATATTTTCATCTAAGCAACTTAACAAGTTTACCTACAATAACATCAGTAAATATGTAGGTTTATTTTCAACCTGGTCTCACAGGAATCCGTGAATTAGCCACGGATTCGCTTAACTCAAAATCCGTGGAATAGCCACGGAATCACTCAAATTTCCGTGAAACTTACACGGATTTCACTACAATGCAAGTTAATATTTTTTCCTATTGGTTTGTTCCAAGTCACGTGACTTTCAAGGTCCCGGCGGTCAGAACAAAAAACATGGCGGACAGTTCTCTCATTTTTAGTGAAAAAAATCAGTATTTTGACTTAGTTTCTGCATAAAAATGGATTTTGATCACATTTCTAGCGAGAAATATGTTTTATTTTCTAAATATTCACTCAGTGAATGTACATAATCACTCTGTGGTGAAGATCTCGCCAGAAAAAGATGATCCGCTGTGTTTTATTTTGAAATCTGTTTTATTTTGTAATCTACCGCGATCATAGCGGATGTGGTCCTATCCTCGCGGATGTGCTGTGCGGTCTCATTGAATCGCGCTTCACTGTAAATGGCCCCGACTCTGCTCTCCTGTTTTAGTTAAAATATCTTCATTAAACAAACATTGTTGTCTTTTTTTAGCATAGATAATATACATACAGTATAATTATTTATTAGACAGTGTGTGATATTCGATATATTGGGTAGAAATAGGTTTTCACAACCCTAATACGGAAGAACTACAACAAGTGTGCTGATGTCAACATAAGTACTGAAGAGAGGTCTAGGGAGTTGTAGTTTTTTTAATAAAACAGGGTTTTCCCTAAAATTGGAAGTTGGAAATACTTAATTAGTGGCTTTCCAGGGGTTTGAGGGGATGTCAATCATATTTTTGGCATCAGAATTTAAATATTGTCTTGTTCAATGGGGGATTTTTTATTTTTTCAGCATATCCTAAAGTTTTTTCACATCTCGCACTCGGAGCACTCAAAGGGTTCTGGGAATCTAAGTCTGTTAGGGGAGATTTCCAAGGTTTGAAAAAAATAAAACTTGAAACAAAAAGATGAAATAACAATCAGCTTCCCTCACACTTAATCTATCAACAAGTTAAAGCCACTTTTTAACATTTAACACAGGTTTCTCCTCCCCACCTCCTCTCAGCTCCTCACAGTGTAAAAAGCCTGTGAGAACAGAGACGTCATGAGTTGATCTCAGCTTTTGTATAAACGCTTCATTAAATATTAAATATTTCATGTCCCCAGTCATCATAATGAATCCTTTGAGTCCGACTCAAGGACTCTTACATCACCAGCACCATTATCTGCTGCATAACCTTCAGTTATTAATATGATCTGACCAGCAGGCCTCCTTCCTGCTCCTCTAAGTCCTGGAGGCTTCCTGTAAACCACCTGAAGCATCCAGGAGGGACTCTGTCTCTGATCCTGGTTCAGAGACAACAGGAGCCGCTTCAAGGGCGCCTTAAGACCCCGTGGTGGTCCGAGCCCCTTGTCTTTGAAACATAAGCCTGCTAAAGTTCCTGGAGATCCCCCGCTCTGTAAGAGGAGGAGAACGCTCCAGGAATAGACCACAACACCTGCTGGAGAGTCTGTTGTGTGGGACAATGTGGTCGTCTTCAAGAGATTATCGTCTATAAATATAGACCTGGAGCCTCTCCATGGACAGGACAAGGAGAGGAACAACACACAGAGTCCATCAGTTTAGTTACTCTGACTAATTTAACCCTCTAGAGTCTCCAGAAGACTTGTTGACTCCATCCAGACTAGAAAACAAAGCAGCGTGGAGCCATACTACTAAAATTTACATTTTATGTTGGACTAAAGGACTAAAAAAGACTCAAAATGACCAAAAAAGACACACAAAAAGACACAAAATGACTAAAAAAAGACACAAAATGACTAAAAAAAAGACACAAAATCACCTAAAAAGACACAAAATGACTAAAAAAATACACAAAATGACAAAAAAAGACACAAAATGACTAAAAAAAAGACACAAAATCACCTAAAAAGACACAAAATGACTAAAAAAATACACACAATGACTAAAAAAAGACACAAAATCACCTAAAAAGACACAAAATGACTAAAAAAAATACACACAATGACTTAAAAAAAGACACAAAATCACCTGAAAAGACACAAAATGACTGAAAAAGACACAAAATGACTGAAAAAGACACAAAATGACCAAAAAGGACACAAAATGAGAAGACAGAATGACCAAAAAAACCCCACAGATGACACAAAATTACAAAAAAAAAGACACAAAATCACTAAAAAAAAGACACAAAATGACTTAAAAAAGGACACCAAATTACCAAAAAAGACACACAAAAAGACACAAAATTACCAAAAACGACACAAAATGACTAGAAATGACTCCGAGTGTCCAAAGTCTCCAAATAATCCAGACTTGTTGCCTCCATCAGACTAGAAAACAAAGCAGCGTGGAGCCCTACTGTACATTTACCTCTAAAGTTCTGGCTGTAAACTCCATGAGGCCAGTTTCAGTTTGATGATGATATACCAAGTAAAACTGGAGACAAGCTCAAATAGATTTAGTATCAAATGATAGAACTGGATGGAACCCTCTTATATGGTAGATTTGACACCTTTGGTCACATTTGACACATTTAACATTCTTTATTGAGCATGAAAGTGTTTAGAAAGTAAAAAAAGATTCAAAATCACATTTTATGTTGGACTAAAGGACTAAAAGAGACACAAAATAACCAAAAGGGACACAAATGACTAAAGAGGACACAAAATGACAAAAAAAAAGACACAAAATGACAAAAAAAAAAGACAAAATGACTAAAAAAAGGCACAAAATGACACAAAATGACAAAAAAAGACACAAAATTACCAAAAATAGGCACCAAATTACCAAAAAGGACACAAAATGACTAAAAAAAGGCACAAAATGACACAAAATGACAAAAAAAGACACAAAATTACTAAAAATAGGCACAAAATGGCCAAAAGGGACACAAAATGACTAAAAAAAGACACAAAATGACTAAAAAAAAGACAAAATGACTAAAAAAAGGCACAAAATGACACAAAATGACTAAAAAAAGGCAAAAAATGACTAAAAAAGGCACAAAATGAGTGTAGTAAATATGAAAACAAAACTTATAATCCACAAATTGGTTTTAAACTTCAGAACAAATGGTTTTTGAAGTAGAAGGGAGCTACAAGATTGTTTTCTGGAGTATTATTATTAAAAAAAACAAAAAAAAAACAACAACAAAAAAACCTGCACTTACGTCCCAACAGGACTCAACGTATTCAACACTTATTCTCTTTGGATAAAAGCGCCTGATAAATAACATCATAGATTGGTAGATTGTAGGGAAGCTGACGGCTCAAAATCAAGTTTTTATCATCAATATGATGCTTTTTATATGTTACAAGACGTATGAGAAGAGAAGTGACCTGTCAGTGGCAGCAAGAGTTGGAAAACTGCAACAATTGTAGATTGATAGATTGGTATATTGTTATATTGTTATATTGATAGATTGGTAGATTGTAGCTAGTTCTCTGCATCAGCGCTGATCTATTTTATCAGATCTAACCTGGTTCTCATGTCTCCTGCAGGACAACGAGAGCAGTAAAGGCTGCTCCGTCTACTCCTACCGGACTAACTCCACCTCTCCTCCCAAACCGGAGGAGTGTTCCCGGGACCGCGGCGAGCCGATGATCAGCCTCGCCTTCGGGACGCCGGAGCGCCGCAAAGGAAGCCTGGCGGACGTAGTGGACACGCTGAAACAGAAGAAACTGGTGGAGCTGACCAAGACGGAGCAGGACGGTAGGAACAAGACTTCTTCATCTTCTAACTGAGATCTCTGAGGAACATGAACCAGTTCTGACATGTTCTGGTTCAATGTTTATGCCTCTTGTCTTTATTTAAACGGACAATAATATGTTTATTAGCTTATGGATGGAAAAAAACGGTCCCAAAAGTAAAACAAAGACATAAGTGACTTAAACTTGCATTCTTCCTAACGGCCACCAGGGGGCGACTCCACCGGCTGCAAAAAGAAAAGTCAGATTGTTTTAGTACTTCTCACTGGATTTATTAACAGAATATACATTTTCATAATGGTCTCAAGTCTTTGTCAGGCCAGCTTGAGTAGATTATGGTCCCATTTTATGAACATTTACTGTCTGTAACACTTTTGTCGGCTAAAAATGTTTGGCGTTTGGATGCAGGACAAAAAAAGAACACTGTGATGAGCATCTGAAGTATTTGTTGCCAAATTATGAGCTTTGGTAGCCTGGTTTACCCATGATGCCTTGCGTGCTAGATTTGGTTTGGAACTGCAAGGCGGCATGGAGTCCATGGGTGATTCTCGTACTATTGGACAGATGGAGGCTTGTAGTTTTGTAGTTCTGTTAGGGATCCAACATGGCTGCAGCAGACGCGAAGCTCTCTGTGGATCTAGCTGTAGACAGAGTTCTAGATAGTTTAGAGACAAAGATTATCTTAAAAGAAGAAGAACGTTTGGCTTTACACTCCTTTATCACCACCAGAAAGGAGGTTTTAGCCTTGCTGAGAAACAGGATCTAATTTACCAACTAGCCCCGTTAGCGACTAAGCTAACAGGGTTTAGCCAGACCCCGGTGGTTGTGGGGATTATCGTTGATCTGATTGGCTAAGAGCTACCTACAGACGCTATGATAGACATTCATAGCGTCCAATAAACGGCTCTGGAGGATCATAAACCACGCCTCCTCTACGGAAACATGAAAAGCTGGTCTCCAGACTAGATCTCATTTCTGATAAAGTCTGATGTTAGACAGGCTAAACCAGGGGTCTCAAACTCAAATTAGGCACAAGATTAATAAAAAAAAGACACAAAATGACAGAAAAAAAATAAATTACTTAAAAAAGACATGAAATGACAAAAAAAGACACAGAATTACTAAAAAAAAGACACAAAATGACAAAAAAACCCACAAAATAACCAAAAAATACACAGAATTACCAAAAAAGACACAAAAATATTTTTTAAAAAAGACACAAAATGACCCAAAAAAGACACAAAATGACAGAAAAAAAATGTATTTAAAAAAAGAAACAAAACGACCAAAAAAAGACACGGAATTACCAAAAAAGACACAAAAATTACCAAAACACTAATTAAAGGGACCTTCCACACACAACACGGTAAAGAGCCATTCATATAAAACTCACATTAAACTTTCATATCAAGGTGGGGGCCACAAAATATCGTCACGAGGGCTACAATTGGCCCGCTGGCCGCCAGTTTGAGTCCCCTGGTATAAAGCTTTGTTTGAATCTGTATGCATGTCTTCATCTAAAGGAACGATAATACATATCTATTAGTGAATGGATGATAAAAATGGTCCTAAAAGTAAAATAAAGGCATAAGTGACTTAAACGTCCATTCTTCCTAACGGCCACCAGGGGGCGACTCCACAGGCTGCAAAAAGAAAAATCAGATTGTGTCGTACTTCTCACTGGATTTATTAACAAAATAAACATTTTCATCATGAGTTTATGGTCCCAGTTAGTAGTTTTAAGTCTATTTTATGATCCCATTTTATAAACGTTATAAAATGTTGAGTGTTTGTATCTGCAGGAGAATAAAAAAGAACTCTAATGAGTCCTCCTCCTCCAGATAAAGCTTCTGGTCCAGTATTTGTCCCTTCTGGCTCCAACAAACCAAGGCTGAATGTTTCATTAGAGGCTGTTGTGATGCTTCATAAAAGAGACACAACAAGAGTTACAGCAGAATAAAAGACCAACCAGTTATTTGGGACATTTTATAATGAATAATTCCTCAGGACCAGTTTTTTATAATGGCTTGTAAGATCTGTTAGTTCTCTTGTACAGATAAATTAAATGGTGCAGCAGCTTTATTTCCACTTTTACAGCTGAAATACAAACAGAGACAGCAGGGAGACTCTAATCATCTCAACAAACCTTTATTGAAACGTTTAATGCACTAAAGGAACAAAGGGTTTGTGATATTGAGGAAACTCACTGTTTCTACATGATAATTACTGTTTGAACAGACTTTATTTGCTTCGTGAGCCATTAAACTCCAGTAATTAGATTAAATATCTGCACATAAACAGCAAGAAGTAATGATTCTGCTTTAAATAAGATGATTTCAGCTTTAGAACCACGTGGCAGGTTGTTGGTTTCACACAGTGACGTTGTGGATCTAAAGCAGGAGGCTCAAACTGGCGGCCCGCGGGCCAATTGTGGCCCTCGTGACGATATTTTGTGGCCCCCACCTTGATATGAAAGTTTAATGTGAGTTTTATATGAATGGCACTTTACCGTGTTGTGTGTGGAAGGTCCCTTTAATTACTTTTTTTGGTAATTTTGTGTCTTTTTTTGGTAATTTTGTGTCTTTTTTTGGTAATTTTGTGTCTTTTTTTTGGTAATTTTTTGTCTTTTTTTGGTAATTTTGTGTCTTTTTTTAAATAATTTTGTGTCCTTTTTTAGTCATTTTGTGTCTTTTCTTAATCATTTTGTGTCTTTTTTTAGTCATTTTGTGTCTTTTCTTAATAATTTTGTGTCTTTTTTTTGGTAATTTTGTGTCTTTTCTTAATAATTTTGTGTCTTTTTTAGTAATTCTGTGTCTTTTTTTTTGGTCATTTTGTTTCTTTTTAAAGTAATTTAGTTTTTTTCCCCAGTTATTGTGTCTTTTTTAGTAATTTTGTGTCTTTTTTGGTAATTTTGTGTCTTTTTTAGTAATTTTGTGTCTGTTTTGGTCATTTTGTCTCTTCTTTTTTAGTAATTTTGTTTCTTTTTAAAGTAATTTAGTGTTTTTTCAGTCATTTTGTGTCTTTTTTTGGTCATTTTGATACTACCTCAAGCGACCCCCAGGTAATTAGAGTGTGAGACCCCTGATCTAAAGAGTCTGAAGTCTTCTTTAAACATGTGACAGACAGACAGACAGACAGACAGACAGACAGACAGACAGGTGAGATCAGATCTACCTGTGTGTTGTTTCTTTGAAGCAGGTAAATTACAGCTGTCAGATCCTGGTTAGATGATAATATCAGTGAGGTAAAACACACTTTCCCTTTCTGTTCCTGTCTGATGTCTCTACCTGCATCTACCTGCAGCCCTCAGCCACATCTAACACCTCTAACACCTCTAACAGATCCAACAGATCCAACAGATCCAACAGATCCTCAGCTTCATGCTGCTGCTCTCAGTAATCAGCAGATCACAGCAGCTTCATCTCTCTCATTTAAACCGCTCACTTTGTTATTGATACAGTAAACGGGACCAGGGGCCCCGGGGCCACAACACAGCTTCTAGTTGAAAGACTGACAGCTTTCCTTTTTATCTGCACCACGGAAACACTTAGAGAGCTGCACGAGGTGTGTGTGTGTGTGTGTGTGTGTGTGTGTGTGTGGAGGAAGTGCTCGGGGACAACTTGAAGTGTTGTCTTCTTCTTCTTCTTTTCATTTTCTTCTTCTGAAGGTTTTTTTCCATTCTTGGACCTCTGAGCTTCACAACAAACGTTCCTGTTTTCTGCAGTTTGTTCCTGATTATTTCAGAACAAACACTTCAGTTATTCCTCTCAGGATTTAGACTCTCTGATCAGACAATATTTCATGCTTTTAATGTGAAGAGTCAAGCAGAGAGGATCTGAGATTCAGCTTCATATCACACCATCTCATCTCATGACCAAATACACACTTCATATTAGATCAGCTCTTAAATTAAACTCTTATCAGATACTTGTGTTGTTATCTTTATATTTGTCCAAACAAATGAACCTTTAGTTGAACCAGACATTAAAATGAACAAGAAAATGAAGAAAACAAGGGTGGTTTAATACTTTTTTCCATGACTGTATTTTTTTTGTCATTTTGTGTCTTTTTTGATAATGTCATTTTTTGGTCACTTTTGCATCTATAATTTGTAATTTTATGTTTTTTTAAGTCATTTTTACATCTATTTTTGGTCTTTTTGCGTCTTTTTTGGTCAATTTGTGACATTTTTTTGTCATTTTTACATCGTATCAGATATTTTTGTTGTTATCATTACATTTGTCCAAACAAATACCTTTAGTATTACCAGTTTTGGACTGTTAATAACACACACAGACGCTTGTAGCTTGTATAGATCCTAGCTGTTCTAGTCCGGAGAGCGAGGCGTCGCTGGTAAACAGGCTGCAGCGTCCTGCTGTGGATCCATACGTGGACTTTGTTCACTTCCTGACCCTCAGAAGCTGTTTGTTCTGGGTCCTCTCACCAGATTTGATCATTCCACTCAGATGGCGAGTACATTAAAGGGAACAATGCGGCGCTCCCTCCCGCTGGCCACAGTTCAGGCCGAGCTCCCCCAGGTTGGACTGATCAAATGGAGCAGAGCCTATTAGCCGCTGAGCGCTCACTTAGCCTAGCGCCGCTGACCCCTGCTTGCCCCGGAGCTGCCGTCGCCGTTAGCGAGCCGCGGCGCTCACCCCCTGTCGGCACGCCGCGAGCTGCCCGCGCGGCCCGGCCCTAAGTGCCTGTGACAGCTCTAATGAATAGACATGGCCTCGCTCGGCAGTGTGGCAGAGTTTTATTTTCTCAGCCCACTGCCGCCTCAGCTTTTAAAAGCTCCATCCAGGAGGCTTTAAGACGTGTCAGCTGCTGTAGGAACACACAGCTGGAGGCAGGCAGGTGAAGGTTTCTCTCCCTCGTTCTGCATTTATGTTAAGTTAAGTTGTGCTTGTATTGTGATGCAGACTCAAAGAGCTTCTCCACACTATTAAAGCTCTTATTAAAGAGATGTTAAAGGGCACCGCGGGGAACATCAGAGCAGGAAATGTGGGCAGCAGACGTGCTGCGGAAGGGAAGAGCTCCTCTGTCATTTGGTCGCTAAAAATAAGAGATAGAGAGGAAAGAAATAAAGCCTGTAATAAACAGAGGAATCAGCCCGACAATGAGCCGGCTCTTAACACTGACGGGCTCCTCGTTAGAGCTCATTAATCTGGATTCACACTGCAAAAAGATTAAAAAATGGACACAAAATGACCAAAAAAGACGTATGATGAGCAAAAAAGACACAAACTGACCAAAAAATAGACACAAAACTACCAAAAGAGACATATAATGAGCAAAAAAGACTCAAATTGACCAAAAAAAGACACAAAACTACCCAAAAAGACATATAATGAGCAAAAAAGACACAAACTGACCAAAAAATAGACACAAAACTACCAAAAAAGATATATAATGAGCAAAAAAGACTCAAATTGACCAAAAAAAGACACAAAACTACCCAAAAAGACATATAATGAGCAAAAAAGACACAAATTGACCAAAAAATAGACACAAAACTACCAAATAAGACGTATAATGAGCAAAAAAGACACAAATTGACCAAAAAATAGACACAAAACTACCCAAAAAGACATATAATGAGCAAAAAAGACACAAACTGACCAAAAAATAGACACAAAACTACCAAATAAGACGTATAATGAGCAAAAAAGACACAAATTGACCAAAAAATAGACACAAAACTACCAAATAAGACGTATAATGAGCAAAAAAGACACAAATTGACCAAAAAATAGACACAAAACTACCCAAAAAGATATATAATGAGCAAAAAAGACACAAATTGACCAAAAAATAGACACAAAACTACCAAATAAGACGTATAATGACCAAAAAAGAAACAAAAAAACTACCAATTATCTTGGTAAGAAACAGATATTTGTCAGTGCACTCTGCTCGGGCCAGTTCATCGCTGCTTGCAGCTTTAATTTTATCTCTTTTGTACATTTTTTGTCTGTTTTGGTCATTTTGTGACCTTAAGGAGATGTAAAAAGACACAAAATGATGATAAAAAATACACAAAAAGACCCCAAAAGAGCCTAAAAGACAAAAAGCCCCACAAAAAGGCCAAAAAAGACACAAAAAAAAGACACAACAAAGACCTTAACTGACCATAAAAGAAACAAAAGATGTCAAATGACCAAAAAAGACATAAAAAACACACAAAAAAAAAACAAAAAAACACCAAAGAAGACACAAAAGGTTTTTTTAATCTTGGTAAGAACCAAATAATCATCAGGTCACTCTGCTCGGGCCAGTTCATCACTTAATTTATCTGGTTTTAAGAGTTAATATATTATTTTAAGTGTTCAACATGCTTATTTCTAGATTTAATAATCTTAATTTAATAAATCTTGTCAAGGTAAATTATCTGTCCATGCAGCAAGATCATTTCCCTCAGATTTACTGTTTCATCTGGTTTTAGACCTTTTTACAGTGTGTAATAAAGAGGAATAAAGCAACAATGAGCGTCTCTTAACACTGATGCTCCTCGTTAGAGCTCATTAATCTGGATTCACCTTGTCTCCTTGAGCTGCACAACAAAGAGAGAAAGCAGAGAGGAGTTTATCTGGCTGCCAGAGCAAAGCATTCTGGGACGCTGCCCGGTGGACGTTAAACCAGTCAAGTGTGCAATCAGCTCCTCAGCCCTGATGACTGAATTATCATTATGTGTATTGTTGTGGCTCCCGGGGGCCGACCTGCTGCTGGCAGGGACCCCAGCCCTCATGCCAACTAGTCTAATGTACCAGAGGCAGGGCCGGCTCTAGAACATCTGGGGCCCGAGACCAGATCCATTCGTTCCTGTTTCATGGAGGGAACTCCTGTTTGTGTTTGCCCATGGTGCCAACCAGCTATATAATACAACTGTCTGTCTATAGAATTATTAACTGACAAGTCAATTCTCAAAGAAGCCCAGCTGGAGACGCTAACAAAGTTAGAGACAAGAGAGACAATCAAAGTGGAAACCCCGCGAAAAATGTGCTTAACTGTGTTAAGCTAGCGTTGCTTTATTTCAACCTAGCTAGCAAGCTAATACACATGAAACGTCTTCACACAAAACGCCATTTAAAAAAAGATTGGGACTTCTCCTCCTTTTTTCTTCTCTTTCGATACTGAGCACCGGAGATTTATCAAAACATAACGTGTGGTCATTGCCTTGGCCCCCTTTAGACGGTCAGTGATCTGACCGTCTAAAGGGGGGGCCGATCTGACCGTCTAAAGGGGGGGCCGATCTGACCGTCTAAAGGGGGGCCGATCTGACCGTTTAAAGGGGGGCCGATCTGACCGTCTAAAGGGGGGGCGATCTGACCGTCTAAAGGGGGGCTGATCTGACCGTCTAAAGGGGGGCCGATCTGACCGTCTAAAGGGGGGGGGGCGATCTGATTGTCTAAAGGGGGGCTGATCTGACCGTCTAAAGGGGGGGGGGCGATCTGATTGTCTAAAGGGGGGCCGATCTGACCGTCTAAAGGGGGGGCCGATCTGACCGTCTAAAGGGGGGGCGATCTGACCGTCTAAAGGGGGGCAATCTGACCGTCTAAAGGGGGGCTGATCTGACCGTCTAAAGGGGGGGGGGCGATCTGATTGTCTAAAGGGGGGCCGATCTGACCGTCTAAAGGGGGGGCCGATCTGACCGTCTAAAGGGGGGCCGATCTGACCGTCTAAAGGGGGGGGGGGGGGGGCGATCTGATTGTCTAAAGGGGGGCAAGGCAATGACCACACGTCACGTGACTCAGCACCACAAGTGAGAAAAATGTCTTTGATCTGTTTCTTTATTTATTTATCATATAAGATTTATAACGTGTCTGTCACTTGACGTGACCTCTGTGACAGTGATCTGACCGTCTAAAGGGGGGCAAGGCAATGACCGTCATGTGACTCAGCACCACAAGTGAGAAAATGTCAGTTTATCTGTTTCTTTATTTTGTTAATATTTATTATTTTCAAGACAGAACACGAAGAGAGGGCGACAGTGGGTCTGATCCTGTTTCCCCTCAGACTTTATTAATTACTGACAGTTAGCATGTTTCATCTGATAATGAGATCAGATTCATTATAAACAGACATCTGGAGACTGATTCATATTCAACCAGAGCTCTTTAACTGGAAACCAGTTCAGTGGTGGAAACTAACTAAGTACATTTACTCAAGTACTTGACTTAAGTACAATTTTGAGGTACTTGTACTTTACTTGAGTATTTCCATTATATATAATGTTTATATACTTCTACTTCACTACATTAAGAGGCAAATATTGAACTTTTTACTCCACTACATTTATCTAATCTTTTTTTTCATGACTGTATGTATCTTAATGAAAAGTAAACTAAAAGATGTAACTGTCCTGAAAAAACGAATTATCACAAATGACTAAAATAGTAACAATAACTTAAACGTTTTAGTTTCTAAAAACTGAAAGCTCTGACTCCAGCTCTCTGACTGCCTGTTGTCTTATTTTTCTTCCCTGAAGAGTTTTTGTGGTGTTGACGGAGGAGGATCCTATTTGTCATCGTAAGAATCTGATTGAGAAAACATGTTTACGGCCTTTAATGGAGCAGCTTTGGGGGAAAGACAGAAATGGAACCAGACTCGCTGTTTTGCACTTAATTATGAGTTCAAGTTTCCGCAAAAATTAATCAATTCCAGCCAGTCATGATGAGTTGTGAAAGCAGAGCCGGTCTGTTGGTTGACAGAAACGCAGCGTCACATGGAGATGCCACTAATGTCAGACTGGGATGAGTCTGTTTCCATATGAGGGGCGGGGCTAGACCGCTCTCTGCTCTTTATGGAGATACTGTGTGTTTCTGCCCTCAGGGAGCAGCTAAATCTGATGTTTCCTTTAAAAAACAAGAGAGTTGTGGGTTTAAAGCCACGTTCTCAGAGCTTCTGAGCCTGATGGAGGACGGTCAGATCCTCTGCCAGACAAGAGCAAATTATTTAAAAAAGACACAAAAGGACCAAAAAAAGACACAAAATTGCTAAAAAAAAAGACACAAAATGACAAAAAAGACACAAAATGACTGAATAAAGACACAAAATGAGCAAAAAAGACACAATTATTTAAAAAAGACACAAAATTATTTTAAAAAAGACACAAAAGGACCAAAAAAAGACACAAAATGACTGAATAAAGACACAAAAGGACCAAAAAAAGACACAAAATGACTGAATAAAGACACAAAATGACCAAAAAAGACACAAAATTATTAAAAAGACACAAAATTACTTAAAAAAAGACACAAAATTACCAAAAAAAAGTAATTAAAGGCACCTTCCACACACAACATGGTAAAGTGCCTCAGGGAGCAGCTAAATCTGATGTTTCCTTATAAAAAACAAGAGAGTTGTGGTTTTGAAGCCTCGTTCTCAGAGCTCCTGATCCTGATGGGGGACGGTCCGATCCTCTCTGACTGCTGTCGACTCAGATCAGAAATCAGGAGAGAAACCGTCACATCTGAGATGTTTCACTGTCTGCAGCTTCATCTCAGACAACAGCTGATGTTGCTGCTGTACAGGGCCGGCTTTCTGGAGGAGAAAGTGATTAAACTAAAGAATAAGTGTGCAGGAACCATCAGTAGAACACAGAGAAATCTCCTCCTGAATGCTGCGTGTGATACAGGAGCAGGGCCGGCTCTAGACGACATAGTCGGTCGCGTAGAGCGCCATCTGCTGGAGGGGCAGCCAGTCGCCCTCAAGGGAGGAAAAAAAAATTGTCGCCCTTACTTCGTGTTCTATATATAATAAATATTAACAAAATAAAGACACAGATAAACAGTGACATTTTCTCACTTGTGGTGCTGAGTCACGTGACGTGTGGTCATTGCCTTGCCCCCCTTTAGACGGTCAGATCACTGTCAGAGGTCAGGTCACATCAAGTGACAGACACGTTATGTTTTTTATCTTGCAAGATGAAACACCGTCGAAGCTCTCCGGTGCTCAGTATCCAAAGAGAAGAAAAGAGGAGGAGGAGAAGAAGAAGATGTGTGAAGACGTTTCATTTGTATTAGCTTGCTAGCTAGGTTGAAATAAAGCAACGCTAGCTTAACACAGTTAAGCACATTTTTAGCGCGGTTTCCACTTTGATTGTCTCTAACTTTGTTAGCGTCTCCAGCTGCTTCTTAGAGAATTGACTTGTAAGTTAATAATTCTATAGACAGACATTTGTATTATATATTATATATATATATTGTATTATATGTCCTGGTTCTGGTCCTGGCCCTGGTCCTGGTCCTGGTCCTGGCTCTCTGTGTGTTTGAACCTGTGTTGTCCAGTAGGACTCTGGTGTGTGTCTGTAGACCAGTCCAGACCAGTCCTGCTCCCAGTCCCAGTAATGAGTCCTCCAGCTGTAGAGGAGGTCAGATGGGGGGCAGGACTCTCCTCTAACCCCTCAACAATAGAGACATTCTGCAGCTTCACTGTTCTGCTGCTGAAAGCTGCTGTTAGCGTCTCTGCTGCTGCCGCCACTCAAACAGAGACCCCAGTCCTCTACTGGAGGCTCTACTGGTCTCACTGGGAGAGACCAGTCAGCAGGACCAGCCTCTCAATCAGCAGCTGCCAGTGGTAAAGAGTAACTAAGTACATTTACTCAAGTACTGGACTTAAGTACAATTTTGAGGTACTTGTACTTTACTTAAGTATTTCCATTTTACGTAACTTTATACTTCTACTTCACTACATTTATCTGACAGCTTTAGTTACTTTTCACGTTAAGGTTAAACGTAAAAACATTATCAATTTAAAGTGATTAGACATTTTTTTTAATTAAACCTCATGTCAGTATATTTAGTAGTTACAATGAGACCTGTCTTTAATACATTAAACACTACTTACATAAATGCATCAATGCAAATAATGTAAAATATATATTCAGAATATATAAATCAATCTGAGTGGGTTCATTCTGCAGAAAGAGTACTTTTGATACTTTTTGAGAGACTTCAGAAGATAGTTGAATTCTAGTAGAAACACCTTAAACTTTGGCTTCCCTTTTGAGAAATCTGTGTTTGTTTCTTACAAGAGAGAATTAAGAAATTGGTTTAAAATTCAACAGATTTGTCACAAGAACTCTTTTTTGGTGAATAGGTATAAGACATAAAGAAAATGTTTCTGGATTCATTCGTTCAGGTGTTAATAGTTGTGATGACAGATTAACGGGGGGGGGGGGGGGGGGCAGAGAGTTAAGCTGATTGGCTGATTAACGAGGTGTTGGCACTATTATTATATTGCCTCTATTGGCAGCTGAGTGTGTGTGTGTGTGTGTGTGTGCAGGTATACAGCTCTCTTTTTGGTAGTTTTGTGTCTTTTTTTGTAATTTGGTGTCTTTTTTTAATAGTTTTGTAAATTTCTCTTAATAATTGTGTGTCTTTTTTTTTTATAATTTTGTGTCGTTTTTTGGAATTTTGTGTCTTTTTTCGTAATTTTTTGTCTTTTTTGGTCATTCTGTGTCTTTTTTAAGTATTTTAGTTTCTTTTCTGTAATTTAGTGTCTTTTTTTAGTAATTTAGTGTCTTCTTTTGGTCATTGTGATACTGCCTCCAGTGGTAATTTTGAGAGTTTGAGAGCCCTGGTTTAAAGCGTCCCAACCTGTTGGATTTAAAGAATCTGTGTGTAGGAACCTAATCTCCACATCTTTCATTTTTAATCTCTTTTCATATAAACCCTGAGTGTTTGGTGGCGACTCCCCTCGGACTGCTTGTGGTTGTTTCAATCTGTGCCTGTGTAACGGAGAGGGATCTGTTTACTAATGATCGGCCCCGGCCCCGTGGCCCCGTGGCTCCTGATCCTGATCCAGATCCAGATCCAGATCCAGAGGGGAGGGGGGGGTCCCTGTTGGCCGGGGGCCAGCCAGCATATGGTGCAGCAGGCTCTGTGGTTTACTTGGACCACAAGAATCAGATTAAACTGAGATCTTATCAAGTACGAGGACTTCGGCTGGATGCCAAAACTGTTAATAAACCAGATAATTTAACATCTGGAGGAGCTGCTGATAGAAATACAATAACAACCAGATCCTGATCCAGATCCACAAGAAATAAATCACTAGAATGAAGCAAAAACATGCTGGAAACAAGTCAAATTATCTGCCAGTGCAGTAAGTTAATGTTTCTTTGTAAGAAATCTTTAAATAAGTAAAAATATCTAGAAACTGGAAAAACAATGATGTCTTAAAATAAATCCAAATATACTTATTTGGAGCAATTGAGGCTTGAAAATCGCAAATGTAGTAACATTAAAATAAGCCAGAAATACTTGAAACAAGGTAGAAAATATCATTTAAACTCCATGCAACTAAAACTCTCAACTGGAGCCAATATTTGAGGTAAAAACTCACCATATTCAACAGTTGAAGAGATTGAAAAGCATGAAAAAGCTCACAATGTCAATCCTAAAAACAAGTCTTTACACAATAAGATAATTCAATAAACTAATAATAATAATGATAATAATAATAATAATAATTAAATAAGCACATAAAGCTATGGTCAGTAGGTAAATTATACTAAAACAAGATAATTAAATTACTATTGATAGATAGAAGAAGAAAATACTTGGTAAGCTTGATGTTATTTGCAGTACACACACACACACACACACACACACACACACACACACACACACACACACACACACACAGACCACGCTGCATCTCTAATTAAGTTGTTCCAAAAATGTTGTTTTTTCTGCAGCGATTGGTTAAAAACATTCAGTTGTTTACAGCATAATTAGATTTTTCAGATCTTTCAGTAATTTTGTTAAAAAGTTCGGGGCCTTATTTATTTATTTTTATTCTAATAATAGAACTGCATTTATTCTGGATGAAAAGAATACTAGAATACAAATAATGAAAGAAAGATGTAGACAAATGATGTTTGAAGCATTCATGTGAAGGACGAGAATCTCTTTTCAGTCTTCAAAGGCAATAGACAAAGACAAAGATGAGAGCCTCGTTGAGGCTGAAACACAGAGAGGTGACTTCAATCTGAGCATCCACACAACCAGGAACACCAGGAATCCTGTTCACACAACCGGGAACACCAGGAATCCTGTTCACACAACCAGGAACACCAGGAATCCTGGAGGTTCACAGCTACAGTAGAGAGACAACAAGCCTTCACTGTCTGTTAACATCCTGCAGAGACATGAAGACTCTCAGTGATGTTCAGCACATTTACACACAGAGACAAACATCCAGAGACACCTCACTACACTGCAACAACTGGAATATAAGTCAGAGTAAATATCTCAGATTAAGGGGATATCTGCGTATTAATGTCTGATCAGATAGTTCTTCTTAGTCAGCAGTTTTTATTTTAGACTGTTTGACTTGTTTTCAGTGTTTTGGTCCTTAATGATCTAAATCAGATATTACAGCTTGTTACTGAGATTTTATCACCTATACTGAGTAAATACATGCTGGAAACTAGAATATCAACAGTTACAAAGCTGCTTCACCAACACTTACAACTAGAAAGGCTTTTAGTGTCTTTTTTAGTCATTTTGTGTCTTTTTTTTAGTCATTTTGTGTATTTTTTTTTTTTAGTCATTTTGTGTCTTTTTTAGTTATTTGTGTCCTTTTTTTAGTCTTTTTGTGTCTTTTTTTAGTCTTTTTGTGTAATTTTGTGTCTTTTTCTAGTCACTTTGTGTCATTTTGTTTCTTTTTTAGTCATTTTGTGTCTTTTTTTAGTCATTTTGTGTATTTTTTTAGTCTTTTTTTAGTCATTTTGTGTCTTTTTTAGTCATTTTGTGTCCTTTTTTGTGTTTTTTAGTTATTTTGTGTCTTTTTTAGACATTTTGTGTCTTTTCTTTTAGTCATTTCGTGTATTGTTTTAGTAATTTTGTGTCTTTTTTTAGTCATATATATAAAACTGCTTTTACAAAGTAATATTTTCTGATTTCAAGCATCACTAAGAAATCTTAACTTTGACATAATTTGACCTCTTCACATCCTTAAAACAAGCAGCCAGATGAATCATAGTTTTATGATCAATGAACCAATAGAAGTGTGTATGATGTCACAGTGTGTGACATCATCGCCAGAGTGTAGAGGGAGAGAAGAAACTGTCAAAAAATAAATTTTAAAACTGCGCTCCCAGGCCGCAAATTCCACTCTACAGAAATAATTTATACATAGAAACGTAGGAAAATTAGTCTTCTCCCTCACAATCCTCTGGTAAAGCTGTCAGAGTTATAGTTTGGGCGTAGGACGCACAGATGATCCACCAACACCACCAACAGCCTCATTGGCTCCCATATTAAAAACGCAGGGAGATTTCTGAAAAAGGGAGATGGAACAGTTTTTTTAGATCGCTCTAACAAAGCTATTTTTTGATTTTTCTTTAAAAAAACATATGTAGACGTTCAGGAAGAACTCAGGACGCTCAAAGTGAAGTCGGATCAATGATAGGTATTATGGTTTTGCCAAAAATGCTTTCTGTTCGAGGCCAGAAATTCCAGTCTGTCACCTCTGTGTCGGAACATTGGCAGTTGGTGGCAGTTAATTCTGTTGATTGCTTTGATCTGATTGGTCGACCCCAAGCCTTTGATCTTTGCTCTGATTGCCTTTGATCCTTTGATGTGATTACAGTTACAGATACATGCGCGTTAGCGAGCACACTCCTCCAGATACACATGTTTCACACACACACACACACACACACACACACAGCACACACACACGTTTTGAGGTTAAAGGTCATAGCTTGCTGTATAAATAAATATTCTCAGTCCGGTTCTCCTCAGACCTCCTGGCTGGTCTCTGCTCTCAGGCTCCGCCCCCTCAGCCCCCCTGAGACCCAACACAACGCTGCTATTGTGTCTGAACCACACCGCTCTGTGTGTGTGTGTGTGTGTGTGTGTGTAGGGTTTCATGTATCAGGTCTAAAGTGGAACCAGAACCAGGTCTGATCTGGTGTTTTGGGAGCGTGTGGTGGTTTTGCTGCCTGACGTGTTCAGGTTCATGTTCAGCTGTTTTTATCTCAAAGTGGAGACGTTTAAATGCTTTATTATCTTTAAACCACACAGACAGTCATGGAAAAAATATCACATCACTGTGTTTCCTTCTGTTTCTTGTTCTTTTTAATGTCTGGTACAA